>NC_071353.1:78363745-78567908 GCF_943734655.1 Sabethes cyaneus
ATATTACACTTTAGACAAATATTAAAAATTGTGTTTTCATGTAGAAACCACTTCGCCACTGCCTGACAGTTCCATGGACATTAAAAAAAATCAGAAAACTTGGTTCCATAAATTGGCGCTCGTAAGTTCGGACCCCGAGTCGCAACACAGGATCCTTATTGGAGATTATTGTTCACTGGTTCACTTGGTAGAATGAAAACTCGCGTGTGTACTGAAACTCTACCTTTAGAGGAATAACGTTTATTCTGGACTTGATCGAACGGACGTGAATTTGACTACTTGTTACCGTGATTGCTTGATCGGTACTACTGACTTTAATCTTATCGAAAGGGTTAATTATACAATTTATCAAATGATCACAGAGTGATAAACCTATATTCACCACTGCATGATCGATCCTATCTTCTTTGCTACTATTCATTGAGATATTGACGCGTCTATAAATGACGCTTATTATTTTTTGTACTAGCTTTAACAGTCGACAATCCTAATCAATGTAATTTAAAGGTTCTACCTGAATTTTCATGCCTCTATACGTCAGCCATTTGGGTGAGGTATTCTTTCGCGATTTCTTCGAAGGATACATTACTGCGCAGGATTTGGAACATGAATAAAAAACCTGTGCCTAAATCTGCGCACTACTGCGTCGCATTTTTCCAACAAAACCAAGACATGCAATCACTCTTTTTGTCTAAAACATGACTAAAACTAATTATTCTTTCTAACTATGCTGAGTAATTTGATCATTGCAAGGAATTTCGATCATAAATTTGTTAATTTTTTAGCATGACAGTTTTAGCGTTGGCACTAACGACGTTGTTTTCTGACATATAAAATACTTTTAGTTTCAGTTTAATTTATTTCGCTATCAAATATTATGGCCCTTTTGTGAATAATGGCGTAATATTCAATAGGCATGTATAAAAAAAATAACTCAATGGTCATAGTTATGCGCAATGTTGAAAAATACATATATTAAGAAAAATGAATTAGGAGCGGTCACGGTAGTAAATCAATAATTCAAAAACCAAAGTGCCACAAATATTTCCGATTGCAGGTAACAGTGAGAGAAGAAAATTACGATTGAAATGTTTTACAGCAATTCCTGCTTAAAAGCGCTGGAAAAAGAGTCATTTTTGTTTCGACTATTTTTAATTGAAAAGAAATTTAGCTGAGGATGCCACGTAAGGATTCATTTTCTATGAAATGAAATTTAGAAATGAGGTCAATATTTAATATATAGCCTAAATTATGCTCTAAAATCTGGTGAAGTGTTATCGAGGCGGATACTCCTTCGAATTTGAAGCAAATCTTTAAAATTTGATAAATTTTTCGAAAATACCCTAATTTTACTTTCTTTTAATAAAACTCAAACAAAATCAAATTCTACGTATAATTTTGAACAAAATATGTCACATAAACTTTTTTCTTAGGCCTAGCCGTTCTCAAGTTATTGTTAATTCTACTTAATGTTTAAATCTAAAATTTATGTCCTAGGGTAATTCTACGCGAGGTATCCAAGAACCGTGTAATCAACTTTAACGGATTTAAAGCAAATTTTATAACACTATTCATCTTAGGTCAAAAAACAAAAACCCAAAATTGGCCCCCACGGTTGATGGGAGCACATCCTTTTCACAGAAAAGAAATTTTTGTTAAACCCTCTTAATTATTTTGCTCTTCAGCTCTTCACTAGGTTTTAGAGTATATTTTAGGCTATCTTCAAAAAAATATGAGACAAATCTGAGGGAACATGTTTTTTGAGATAATTCTCATTTTATGATTTTTATCATGGTATTTCATGAAATTTTGAAGTTTTCTCTTTCAGTTAGGCCATTACAAATATTTTATGAAGTTTTTGTCCTCCCGCTGTTGGGCCACTGAAGGGGGGCGGGCGAAAAAAAAACAAATAGATTTTTTTAATCGAGCAAAAAAAATTGATTTAAGGCATTTTTACTTAAAGTTTAAACGTGAAAACCAAATCTATTCTCGCTTTTAATATATACGTTATTATTTTCCATGCAAAAATCTACGAAAAAAGACAAACACGAAAGAAAAATTTTTCGGCCGATTTTCGGAAATTCCGTTGTTTGAATTTTCATTTGAATTTTCATTTCTGTTTCGTGCTAGAGGCATCAACACTCATTTTTCGAATTTTTCAGACTGTAGAACCCACAGACAATTGATTTTATGAAAAAAAATTAACTCATATCCTACAAATTATTTTTTTGCCCCTCGATTTTTCAAGCCAATTTCCAAGGGGAGGTGACAAAAACTTTTGAAATTATTTGCAATGGCCTTATTGAAAATACACTTAATTTTCGACAACTTTTTCTTTGATGTCATTTTGAACAAATAAGTAGGTTTTGAGATATGAATTTTAAAAAACCCGAATTAATCCACCTAGCGGCGTGACCTAGCCTTTCTAGTGCCACAATAATCATTATTTAATTTCTCAGAAACATCTATAATTAACTTGACTATTTTCTTAAATATCCGTTCCGTATTCCTCGAAATCCTTATTTGCCAGTAAAATTCACAACGTATTGCGTAGAATAATTATATTTTCTTTCCTTCGGTGCGTAAATACTTGTAAGCGTCATTTATGTTATTTGATGAACATCTTATTTAGTTTTATAATATTTACGTGATTTATAGAAAAATAATGTTAACACAAAAGATAATTTTTGCAGACTTGAATGAATATATATAGAAAATTAGAAATTAACCCTCTAACGGGTCTACAGGCGGCCTTAACTTTCGGGTTTCAGAGCAACATACGAAACTTGTTTTGAATTGATAAAAAAGAAGTAAAATAAAAAGTTATTTATATCCTTTATTTCTACTACTGTGTTTTATTGATAAATACGTATTTCGGTCTCGACGTGTGACCTTCATCAGTATCTAACTAACTTAGACTGTTTTGTTTTGAATTGACAATATGAAATATGTGTTCATAGCAGATGTTTTGATATTTTGATATTAATACCATGCGTTCGAAAGTTAGCATCTTTGAAAAACAAGAGTTCAGAAAAATTTTAATTATACCTCGCTTTTGAAGAAAAAGGATATCTACAACAAAATGATTAATCTGAAAATTTTACTATTAGTTTGCTTGGCTTCAATTTTGCAACATATCTGAATTAGAAAAAATAACTGAATAAAGCATTAGATATGAAAAAGAGAAATTTCTTAGCTGGTGCTCCTTCAGATAATTATTTTTGCATAAAAATCAAAACTTGAGCTTCTTTTGTACATTCAAAAGAAGCTCAAGTTTTGATTTCATAAAAAGATAGTCATTAGCTTGATCGCATCGTTTTTACAATGTTAGAGGGTTAGGAAAACTAGATGAGGTCGAAAAATAGTGCAAAAGCTGCGCCATAAACATGCTTGAGAATGAAAAGTATGATCGACATGATTTCCAGCGCTTGTCATTTTGGATTTATTTATTAAAACATGATACATGACATAAGACATCTGTCCTTTAAAATGTCACTAACGAAAACAAATCTTACAAAATTACTACCGTGCACCGTTTACTTCCTATTTTTCATATAACATTTCTAAGCTCTAATATCTAATGATTGAAAAGAGCATCTATTGATGCGCAAAATTTGTTTGAAATTTGTATAAATTTATTTGGTAAAATCAACACACTTTAATCCTATACACCACTATACCTACATGCTTAAATTAACTGCTTTTCTTTGCAAAGAAAGAAAAAACTTTCCGATTGAATCCCACTATTTAATATTTATTTGGAACAGATACGTAGTTCGCCTACGACGTGCAAGCTTCATCAGTGTCTTATTTCAAAGCGTGTACGTATCTGTCGCGAATGAATATTAAATAGTGGAATTTAGTCGGTAAAAGTTTTTTCTTTTCTTTAATTACAGAGTTCGTATTCCACTAAGAGGCTTCAAAAACTTCAGACAATTGACATGTTTCTCACTTTTCTTGAATTTCAATGCAAATTTAAAAATTGCAAACTGTCATCACACACACACGTACATACATACATACATACATACATACATATATACATACATACATACATACATACATACATACATACATACATACATACATACATACATACATACATACATACATACATACATACATACATACATACATACATACATACATACATACATACATACATACATACATACATACATACATACATACATACATACATACATACATACATACATACATACATACATACATACATACATACATACATACATACATACATACATACATACATACATACATACATACATACATACATACATACATACATACATACATACATACATACATACATACATACATACATACATACATACATACATACATACATACATACATACATACATACATACATACATACATACATACATACATACATACATACATACATACATACATACATACATACATACATACATACATACATACATACATACATACATACATACATACATACATACATACATACATACATACATACATACATACATACCTACATACATACATACATACATACATACATACATTGAATACAATCAACATTTGATTGATATGTTTTGATTTCACACGTTTTAACGGTTTAATATACGGTGCTTAAGTGTTAAAGTTTGAATAACTTTTGAATGAACCGTCCGATTTTAAATAACTCGGTTTCGTTTGATAGATTTCAGCAGTAATTTTCAAATAATAATAAAATGTGTGATGTTTTTCATTGAATTAATGTTTATATGTTTCAAAAATATGTTTTAAATACTATTTTTTCACATTTCTTTATGTAACTTTCAAACTACAAGTCCAATCATCATGAAATTTGGAAGTTAAGGGTTTGCAAGACTCCTCTTTCATATGCAATCAATTTTGTTCAAATCGGTTAACGGACCTGTGAGATAATGAAGTCCCATATTTTTCGTATTTTTATACATAACTTTTGAACTAAAAGTTCGATCAGTATGAAATTCAATAGCAACCTATGGGACACCTAGACCTTTCATTTGACACTAAGAACATTAAAATCGGTCCAGCCATCTCCGAGAAAAGTGAGTGAGATTAAAAGCGTTACATACACACACACACACACACACACACACACATACATACACACACACAGAAAATGCTCAGTTTTCGAAACTGAGTCGAATGGTATATGACATTCGGCCCGCAGGACCTTCTTTCCATTTCCGGTTTTTCAAGTGATTTCTATACCTTTATACTATATATTTATATAGTAGAAAGGCAAAACATAATAACCTCATTTCTAAATACTCCCGTTTGACAAATTACGCTTGACGAAAAAAAATAAATTTCATAGAAAATGAATCCTTGCGTGGTATCCAACATATCAGCAAAATTTCATTTCAATCAAAAATAGTCGAATCAAACCGTTTTGTTAGTTGAGCTGGAAGTGCTCTTCATCACTTTTCCTGTATATCAATGCAAATTACAAAACCGCAAATTGTACATACATACATCACACATACACACTTACATATACGCACATACATACATATACACACATAGATACATATACATATACATACACAAATGCATACATACATACATACATACATACATACATATATACATACATACACACATACATACATACATATATACATACATACATACATACATACATATACGCATGCACACATACATACATTATATACAATCGGCCCTTGATTGATACATTTTGGTTACACGTTTTGAAAGTTTTAATATACAGTGCTTAAGTGCTAAAGTTTGAATAACTTTTGAAGGAATCATCCGATTTTCAATAACTCGGTTTCATTTGATAGATCTCAACAGTAATTTTCAAATAACAATAAATCGTAAAGTATTTCCCATTGAATTAATGCTTATATGTAACAAAAATATGTTTTAAATGCTTTTGTATCACATTTCTTTATGTAACTTTCAAACCACAAGCCCATTCATCATGAAATTTGGAAGTTAAGGGTTTGAAAGGTTTCCCTTTCATATGCAATCAATTTTGTTCAAATCAGTTAAGGGACCTATGAGATAATGAAGTCCCATATTTTTCGTATTTTTATACATAACTTTTGAACTAAAAGTCCGATCAGTATGAAATTCAATAGCGACCAATGGGACACCTAGACCTTTCATTTGACACTAAGATCATAAAAATCGGTCCAGCCATCTCCGAGAAAAGTGAGTGAGATTGAAAAGCGTCACATACACACACATACACACACACACACACACACACACACACACACACACATACATACATACACACACCCACAGAAAATGCTCAGTTTTCGAAACTGAGTCGAATGGTATATGACATTCGGCTCGCAGGATCTTCTTTCAATTTCCGGTTTTTTGAGTGATTTCTATACCTTTATAATATATTTATATAATAGAAAGGCAAAACGATTCTAAGTTAGTTTGACCATAGCAAATCTAAATTGCGGTCCATCGAAACCCAATTTGCGTCATAAGATACAGAAAACAATTGTGTTTACAAGAAAAATTGACTTGGTTTCTGAATATTTCATTATAGTGACTTTAAAAAAAACAAAAAAAAGTAATGCAATCTCATGATCCCTTTTACGGCTCACTTGAAATATGCTGATCCATTCACCGCCCATATGGGTGCCATTTACAGCGCATATTTTTTACTATTGCCAAATAAATAAAACCCGCGTTTGACCCTTGTTTTGGGTTTGGCATTTATAGCAGAATAGAACGCTAATGTAAATACTGTGGACTTATTTCACGTTATTTAGTAGAATAGTTACTTTGGTTAGTAACAAGTTCGATTGAGCTAATAATTAATTTAGTCATTTGCACTCGGTGTCTTAATAAAGACGCGATCAAAATGTCGTTTCTCGCTACTCACTATATAGATTATTTATTTTGGAAATGAACTTTTATGAATATAGTGGAAATTTATGTTTAATTCGTATCATTAAACATACAAAATTGTTGTTTGTCAATAGTTTTTACAATAATGAACTATTTTAAAAAGATATAAGCATTTTTTGTGCGAAATGAGCGGGAATGGCGACCTTATGGTATTTGCTTCTATGCGAAAACCATCCCAAAGAAAAATAAAAACAAAAAAGACTCTGTTACCAGTTTTTATGGCCGAATCGTTAGGGCTTCCACTTCTGTTCTGTGCTTTAATGTTATTTGTAACCAATGGCCCTTTTAAAGGCACAAGCGAGTTGAAGCAAGATTATTGAAACATGTCAAGCTACGCATAATCATATTTATTACAATAATCTGTGGGCTGGTCATTCATTACTATTTCAACCTTTATGATGCACACAAGTGATTTTTAAAAGGAATCTCTTTATGTAGAATAGGTGACAACAAAAACCATTTTCTAGGAATCACCATAAGATTTAAATCGGAAAGCATTCAGATTCACAACATGCACGAGGAATAACGATTAAATTGAGGGACTCCTAAGTCATCAAAAAAGTTTCTCCTAAGTCCACCATCTTTCAAATCAGTCCGCGGGCCGCACGAGTTATCTCAAAGGGCCACATGCGGCCCGCGGGCCGCAGTTTGGCCATCACTGACTTAAACAATGGCACTCACAGATTCTTATAAACATACGTATGCCATAAATGCAGTTTACATTAGTCTTTGATCTAGTGATCTGATATAGTCCTACGAAAGGGTGGTACAACCCTTACGGCTGTATACCTTGTAGTTTTTATCCTAATTTTATGCATTTCATAAAAATATCGCCGAGTGCGCGGCCATTGGAACTGCGCGGCGACTGGTGCTTTCACGGTACATACTATCACATATATCTAACTTTATTTCATTCTACATGCGGAACTAACATTTACGCGGCTGTCGGATTGGTTGTCAAATTGCGGGATGAAATGAACCTCATACACTTGTATATTAGGTAACAGCTATTTTCGGTTAAATTTTATTCCGAATAACAATTTTTAGAGATTTATAATAATATCGTGCTAATGTTAGATGCTGTTATAAATTAAACGCAACTTACTTGCTTTATTAGAAGAGAAGTCCCACGAATATCCCTTACTTGGATGATAACGCGAAAATGAACTAGCTTCTTCAAAAGCACTCTGTAGATGATGTACAGTAGACAGTATTCTGGAGTTAAAAACACTGGATAAATCCGGCGCTTGGTAAACGGTTCCGGCGATTATATAATAATCTGCCAAAGGAGTTGCCTCGTTTGAATTGTGTCGATGTTGCTTTCGAATTACATATAGAATTGGATCTTGTACATGCAATAATATATATTCAACGCCAGTCATGTTACTGAAAGAAATATTCTGGATGTATCCAAGAAACTTTATGCTTATACAGTATTCTTACTTTAAAACATCTAAACTCTGTCGCTGCATTCGCACAATTTCGTTGTTGCAAGTACGGTCATAAAAAGGGTTGGATTTTTCCGAGAAATAATCCATAACATTAGTCGGATTCAGTATTGGTATCCAGTTAGAATCATGCCAAGAAATCCACAATGGATTTTCTTGCATTATGGAAAGTCCTAATCTGCCTGGCATCATTACACTTTTGAAATTTTGTTTCTAAAAAACTAAGCTTATAAATACGACTCAATCCGGGACACTACAGGAAGAAAGCCTAAAATTTTAATAATTATTTTTTTGACTGTTTGTTAAGTGGTTGTGTATTCGCGTTGACGGCATTAAACGATCTCTTGCACACTCAAAAAAATGCCCGTATGTACGTGTGGGTGAAAATCTGCGAAAATGTCAAAGTAAATTGATATACCAGGTAGAGTGACTATATACAGAGTGGCGACAATGTCAAAATTGGAATGATAATTATCTGTCAGTGTCATTCCAATCGAGCAGATGACCTATCCAACGCGTATGCAGGAAAGAGAAAGAAAAACCTTGGAAAAACCGCTTTGCATACATTTGGGATGACTTGTCGCCACTCTGTATATAGTCACTCTAATACCAGGTATGTGACCATCGAGGGTTGCATTAGTGTGTGTAGAAAGAAGAAGACATAGTTCTGAAATATGGTGGAACCACAGAGAACAGACATCTAAGCGAAATGTCACAGAGAACAGACATCCATTCAGGAACAAATTTTTCGGGAATTCTTGGATAAAATTTCAAATTAAGATCACCTAATATGCTAGCGTCACCACCACTATAGTTTCCCAACTAAATGATTCTTTTGATTTGCACACTGACAACCTTTGGCTCCTCTGGCGCTAGTATATATGGACTGTAACCGTTATGCTAGCGCCAGAAGCTACTGTTTTACCTGACTCACTGCGAATATGCGTGTTATTGAAATAAAACGTCACCATGCGTTTTATTCGTTTATAACGCATATGCAGCTAATATCGATAACAACCGATTTTTTATAAGTTGTGCTTTTGTTATTGCATTTAACTTGTAAAAAGTTGCATAAATAACAATTCAGTTTCACAATACAATTATTGCGTACTACTAGCACTTGCAATATAACGTTTAAGTACGTTATTTTTAGTGATCAAAATGAACGATATTTTCGATACAAGGGCGATATTTTTCGAAACCTTTCGAACCAACACGATACCGCGAATACAACGCTATGCGCAGTGAGTCAGGTAACACAGTAGCTGTTGTGAGTTTATTGTAGAATTTTATGCGCCTTTAGCGACATCATCACTATAGTTTCCCAACTAATTTGACATAAGTTTTATCCAAGTGGGGACCTTTCGCTTGGATGTCTGTTCTCTGTGGAAATGTCCCCACTTGGATAAAACTTATGTCAAATTAGTTGGGAAACTACCCAGATAACACAAGATCGTAATAGAAAGTGCACATTAAGTCGTATGCACGTCAATTTTACATTGGAATTGCATAATGATTAGAGCATGTCAAGGCGAAGTGTACAATAAGTTGTTTTGCGGTCGTGCGTGTCGTCATATACAACTTATGGCTGTGAATTGTAAAGCACTACAGATGATTGTAACATTTAGTCATATCTTAATCGTATATTGTCAATTGCAAGGAAAATTGTACCATCCAAAGTGCGATATCGCTCATAAAAGTGCTATTTTGCATTAAATCGTTTCGGTATCTTCGGCGCACTTTTTCGTTATCTTCCAAGCAATAAGTGCGCCGAAGATACCGAAACGATTTAATGCAAAATAGCACTTTTATGAGCGATATCGCACTTTGGATGGTACAATTTTCCTTGCAATTGACAATATTGAGGATTCTTAAGTTGCGTGTTCCAAAAATTGTTGTATAGAATGCAAGATAGAATTATCAAAATTTTTGCACGTATATTGCCTCCACTTTGGTACTTATATGTTCTTCCCAGGTAACCATTAAGCATTAAAATAAGCAGTAAATCAGTCGTTTATTAGCATCCCTGGCGTTTTATACTGCAGGTTGTTGTTTATCAGCTTTTTGACTGCATAACTGTTGCAAATTGGCATCTAAAATTCTATTTAAATTCTTCTTGTTGGTAACTAGCTGCAAATAAGCATTGTCAGCACTATAAGAGGGCTAGCAGTAAAGTAGCCGCATATTTTGCCAAAATAGCATTTAAGTAGCATTTAAGGCAACTTAAATGCTTATTGGCTTGCTTTTAAATTGCATTGGAAATGCTTATTGGTTACCTGGGTTATGTGGTGTGAAATATAACTTTTTCGTGCGGATATGATTTCGTATCTCTCAGTTGCAACCGAAATATACAAACCAAATTGTTTACTGGGTATAGTGATGGTGTCGCTAAAGGCGCAAGAAATTCTACACTAAACTCACAACAGCTACTGTGTTACCTGACTCACTGCGCATAGCGTTGTATTCGCGGTATCGTGTTGGTTCGAAAGGTTTCGAAAAATATCGCCCTTGTATCGAAAATATCGTTCATTTTGATCACTAAAAATAACGTACTTAAACGTTATATCACAAACTATACAGACACCACGCATGGAACAAAAAGCATAGAATATTTGGGACCAGTATTCATTTGAAGTGAGTGAATCCCGTCCCTTGTTTTTCTCATGATCTCATGTATTCATGTGTCTCTCAAACAGTATCTATTGGCCTTGCCAGCGTTGCTGATATTGTTCAGGGTTTTGCGTGAGAAAAAAAGAAAGAGAAGTATTTTTGCTTTTGTCAACACTCACGCGTTGACAGTTCGGCACGAGATTTCCTGTAAGTGCGAGCAGCCTTCGAAATCTCTTTCAATGCTGGCAAGGCCAATTGCATTTACTCTACTAGAATTTTGGAAAGCTCACTCGAACATCAATCCTAGTAACCCAATTAACCATATTTGTTATGTGTCAGTTCATATGTGCCTCTATTATTTACAGAATGACGAGATGGTAATTAATAATAATTTCGTATATATTTATCATGCGAATTTTTAAAGAAGACTAACGGGTGATTACTGGAATAGTGCTTTATGATTAGGTGTGGTGATCGTGATGGTTTGAATCTTACTTTCGCTCAAAGCCGATAAGAAAAGCATGTAATGTTGTATACCTTTAGTAATCGGAATTGTGAAAGGTCGACAAGAGAATAATTTCTTCTGCCGAATAAACTCAACGCGCGTTGATGGCGCATTCCGAAAAAAATATATAAATTCATGCCTGGGCTAATTATTTTTACGGCTAGCTATACGGCTTTTCAAAACTTAGCAGATTGCTTGGAATTGCCATTAACTCGTATCACCCAACGGATGAAACATACTGCCTGAAAAAAACAGACATTCCCAACTCAGTCCGCTGCGGTTCGGATTTAACAAAGTTCCATTGCTGATGGTCTGTTGAAGACGGGTCTGTATTCTACTTGAACGTTGCGATTAGTAAATCTGCCGAAATGGTGGTATCTGATAATACGTTTTGGAACACATTACCAAAACAAAATATTTAATCGTTCTTAAGCCGCCATTTCAGTGGGCAGATAACTTGTACAGTACTCAAATATTATTTCCGGTTATGATTTGGTTTGCCTACACGACACAATTATTATGAAAAGCGCAAGAGCCGGTTTCGAATTTTCGAATGTTTACAAAAGAAAATTTGTTTTTGTTACCTGTTGCTTGGGTTGGCAAGGGAGACTGTTTTTCACTTAGTTACCAAAACAGTTTGTTTAGCGTTGCTATATTAACCTATAAATGATGAACTGACTCTCAATTGAATAGTGAGAAAAATGAGTGCTTGTGAAGGGACCGTGAGTGGCTTTCTCACGTCCCTTCTGGTACCTGAAAAAATCGTTCGCGTGTTGTCTGTATAGTTTGTGGTTATATTGCAAGTGCTAGTAGTACGCAATAATTGTATTGTGAAACTGAATTGTTATTTATGCAACTTTTTACAAGTTAAATGCAATAACAAAAGCACAACTTATAAAAAATCGGTTGTTATCGATATTAGCTGCATATGCGTTATAAACGAATAAAACGCATGGTGACGTTTTATTTCAATAACACGCATATTCGCAGTGAGTCAGGTAAAACAGTAGCTTCTGGCGCTAGCATAACGCATATAGTCCATATATACTAGCGCCAGAGGAGCCAAAGGTTGTCAGTGTGCAAATCAAATGAATCATTTAGTTGGGAAACTATAGTGGTGGTGTCGCTAGCATATTAGGTGATCTAAATTTGAAATTTTATCCAAGAATTCCCGAAAAATTTGTTCCTGAATGGATGTCTGTTCTCTGTGGATGTATTAGTGCAAAGTGTATATGACAGCTCGCATTGTCATATACCTGGTATATATCAATTTATTGCTCTTTGCATTGAAAGTTGGATTTTGAACACACTTGTCCAGTCACACATTTTGTAGGTGAGAAAAGTTGCCAAAATTTCGTGGGAAAAAACGATGAATCTTGGTTGATTTCTATTTAAATTCTAATGCTTACGTAGAGTTGTTATCGACGCAAAGAATAATATAAAAATAGTTTCTAAATACATAATTCCACGCATAATTCATAACTTGAATAAATATGCAGCATATATGAAATAAATGAAAAATTAAATACTATTGCGCTCTTCACACTCAATTGGACTGCACAGTTATTAAGTGCAACCTTCAAAACTGTGATGAAAAGTGTGCTACTGATAATATCGCTAGTAATCTTATATCGATAATACCATCAAACTTTATCGTCATGGAAGAATATCGAAAATTGGAGGGTTTAAAGTGAAATCTTCTTCTTGATTTGTTATTATTTTAACATTTTTGTTCTATTTCTTACGTATTGTTGCTTATATTGCCATATTATCGTTATTAATTATTAACGATAACAAAACTTTATCAATAATCGTTATAGATTTTGACCGACATTTCCCATCATTACAACTCTCCCATCTGAGCTGACATTTGATTTAGCAGTGGCGCCAGTACCAGTTGTAGGGAAAGCAAATAGTATTTAATTTTTCATTTATTTCATATATGCTGCATATTTATTCAAGTTATGAATTATGCGTGGAATTATGTATTTAGAAACTATTTTTATATTATTCTTTGCGTCGATAACAACTCTACGTAAGCATTAGAATTTAAATAGAAATCAACCAAGATTCATCGTTTTTTCCCACGAAATTTTGGCAACTTTTCTCACCTACAAAATGTGTGACTGGACAAGCGTGTGTTCAAAATCCAACTTTCAATGCAAAGAGCAATAACAAATTCCTATTCCGCTTCACCGCTACAGTAAACGTTTGGAGGTGGCAGCAGCGCAAAGTAAATTGATATATTGTGCTTCCCGAGAAAATATTTCGTTTTCCAGTTTAATATAGTTGTGCGCAAAGGTAAATCATATATTATTGACAGTGTAAGCACGTGTAAGTTTTTTATGTTTATGCTCTTATTCTTTGCTTAGATAACATTTGTTTTGTCTTATTACGTACAGACTAACAAACAACACAGTTACAATGTCTTACGTTAACCGAAAATGATAAAATTTAAATGCTGGTTGCGTTTGTGAAAAATTTGGCCATGTTTGAACGGGCAAACACGAAGCAAGCTACCCTAGCATTCAGCTGATGAGCGAGAGAGAAATATTGTTGTTTTTCTCATCACTCTTGCGTTGACAGTTTCTTACGAGATTTCGTAAGAGTGTAAAAGAGATACTTTGACTGCGAGCAACCAGAACAGAGCTGCGCGCAACTGTTAGGCGCACAACTAAACCGACGAAAGAAAAATTTTAGATAATAATCGCAATATACCAGGTATATGACAATGCGAGCTGTCATATACACTTTGCACTAACACATCTACACTAGTTCTGAGATTTCGAGCATTTTGTATGGAAAATTAGTTAATTTTTAAAAAAAATCGCTGGATACGCAAGATTTGTCTATTTTTTTTTCTCACAGTTTTTATGTTTATGCTTAGAACACTATTTCTAGTATGTATTTTCATGAATACAATGAAGTGCAACATTCCAAATTGGGTCCTAAAATTTGTGATAAAAAGATGATTTTTTTAGCAGGAACGATAAAGCTTCCCATTATGACTACCAGAGTATAGTTTTTTCTTTTTTAAAAAGATGCAGAGCACTAAAAAATTAAAAAACAAAATTATTGTAATTTATTCTCCCTTGACATTAGAGATCTTCCTTGACATAACGAAAATAACACGTTTCTGGCAACAATGATAACTTTTTCTTACTGGCAACTCTGGTTTGACATTAGAGCAGCTGATCGTTTTGACAGTTACAGCTTCGCAGTTGTCTCTTGTGCTTGTCTGCGTTTTGCTGGTCGTGAGGAAGTGGAACATCAAATTTGTACTAGTTATCGGATAAAAGTTTTGATTCGGGCAATGTATTCCAATCCATCGATTCACGGTGCTAGACTTTGTCCAAATCTAGTTTGCGCTAAGAATGACTAAACGATGTCAAACTGATGGCCAACAGTATAATCTCGGTACAATCGACCCCGCAAAACAGTATGAAAAAAAACGCCAACCGAAACTGGCACCGTATTATCAATCCGATTGGTATGTTCTGCTACTCCGATGTGAATCAGCAGTAGGGCGAACGGCAGACCAAAAATTTCTGTGCGTTTCTAACCAAACGGTCGCATCTCGATGGCGGGTATTGCATCCGAAAACTGAAGCCATCCACGCTGTGACCAAGTGCAGTCACTACGCTTATTGCTGATTTTGACAAAAGCCTTAATTAAACTGAGATGACCGGAACCGGAAAATGAGCTGTAAACTCAGAAAATGTTTTAGGTCGCGATTGCCAAGCCATTTCCTGACTTTGCAACTTTTGACTTTTTGACACACTATCACATGAGCGTGAAGGTAAACAAAAAGTTTTCCGTGACATTTCAAGACTATGGTTTCTTTTTATAATTCGTATTGTCTAGACACCGCTTGGCACAACCATGCACAACTATAGTTTGTCTATATAAGGTTGCCCAAATGTTTATTTTTTGTTCAAAATTTCACAAAATTAAAAAAAAGGTTTTTAACGGCAATAGCCTAAAAATATAAAATTGAATATCACAATATGTGTTCCTAACCCTAACCTCATCGATTCAAGCTAAAAACGACATAGGGCTTTAGGACCCAATTGCAAGCGGAAATTTTTTCGTCAAAACGGTATCAAGATGTCTCAAAGAAATGTCGTTATATCGCTTTCCTACAAGTAGTAAAACAAAAAAGATTTTTTTTAAAATGCTCGGACATGATTGTTCAATAAGCAGCATGAGCAACATTGTTATCCGCCCGCGATATTTTTCGTCTGATTTCTGGTAAGCTTTTAAAGTGTTAATTATCTTCTAAGACCGTTTTGTAGCAATCTAAGATTACTTTTTATGGTTTTCTACGTAGTGTTGAGACGGGTAAATTTATGATAAAAAGGTATCATCTTGGAACAGTGACTTCAACTTAAGGATTTTCAAGCAGTAGCACAAGCATCTATTCGAATAAAACTATTTTTAAAAGAAGACATCAAAGGCAGATATTCAAGAGCATCATGCAAGCAAAATGTTGGATGGAACGTGTTTTAATTTAAGCAACCGTATACCGTATTGATCGTGAAGTATTAGAAACATTAATTCATTTTTCAATTGCACATCGAAATAGTTAGTCACCCATGTTCTCAAATTTTTTACGCATAATAAAGAAGGCTACAAGTGCAAATGACATTGAAATATATTCCTTACATTTCATTGTAAATGTTCAAATATTTCTCTGGAATAATATAGCTGCATTCATTAATTACAATTAATTTAGTTTTAATTTTCATGCAAGTTCCACCATATTTCAGAACTATTTCTTCTTCTTTCTACACACACTAATGCAACCCTCGATGGTCACATACCTGGTATATATCAATTTACTTTGGCAGCAGCGTACGTTCGGCATGCATGCGGCCATCGGCATGCAACCATGTTTTCGCAGCCAACATCTCGTGTGTGCGAAAATGAGATAGCATATCAGCACTGCGTTTCACTCAACTGCCAGCAGTCTGATTTGGGCCCGCTGTCAAATTTTGAGCCCCGGACTAGAGTGACTATATACAGAGTGGCGACAAGTCATCCCAAATGTATGCAATGCGGTTTTTCCAATGTTTTTCTTTCTCTTTCCTGCATAAGCGTTGGATAGGTCGTCTGCTCGATTGGAATGACACTGACAGATAATAATCATTCCAATTTTGACATTGTCGCCACTCTGTATATAGTCACTCTAGAGTGACTATATACAGAGTGGCGCCAAGTCATCCCAAATGTATGCAATGCGGTTTATCCTAGGTTTTTCCTTCTCTTTCCTGCATACGCGTTGGATAGGTTGTCTGCTCGATTGGAATAACACTGACAGATAATTATCATTCCAATTTTGACATTGTCGCCACTCTGTATATAGTCACTCTAAGTCACTCTACCCCGGACATGCTGTCGCTGACGTTCACTGCAGCTCGATATAGAGATGTCGATGGGGTGCTTGCCAGCGTTGCTGATATTGTTCAGGGTTTTGCGTGAGAAAAAAAGAAAGAGAAGTATTTTTGCTTTTGTCAACACTCACGCGTTGACAGTTCGGCACGAGATTTCCTGTAAGTGCGAGCAGCCTACGAAAATTTAATCTCTTTCAACGCTGGCAAGGCATATAGTGTTACTATTATACATAGTCTGGCGAATTAACCTATTCGACAGAAATATATGCGCTGACTAGAGTGACTATATACAGAGTGGCGACAAGTCATCCCAAATGTATGCAATGCGGTTTTTCCAAGGTTTTTCTTTCTCTTTCTTGCATACGCGTTGGATAGGTCGTCTGCTCGATTGGAATGACACTGACAGATAATTATCATTCCAATTTTGACACTGTCGCCACTCTGTATATAGTCACTCTAGCGCTGACGGTGGTGGTCTTTGGAACTACTGTTTTATCTGACTCACTGCGAACATGCGTATTATTGAAATAAAACGTAACCATACGTTTTATTCGTTTATAACGTATATGCAGTTAATATCGATAACAAACGATTTTTTATAAGTTGTGCTGTTGTTATTGCATTTAATTTGTAAAAAGTTGCATAAATTACAATTCAGTTTCACAATACAATTATTGCGTATACTACTAGCACTTGAAATATAACCACAGAGAACAGACATCCAAGCGAAAGGTCCCCACTTGGATAAAACTTATGTCAAATTAGTTGGGAAACTATAGTAATGGTGTCGCTAAAGGCGCATGAAATTCTACACTAAACTCACAACAGCTAGCTTCTGGCGCTAGCATAACGCATATAGTCCAGATATACTACTGTGTTACCTGACTCACTGCGCATAGCGTTGTATTCGCGGTATCGTGTTGGTTCGAAAGGTTTCGAAAAATATCGCCCTTGTATCGAAAATATCGTTGGTTTTGATCACTAAAAATAACGTACTTAAACGTTATATTGCAAGTACTAGTAGCACAGAGAACAGACATCCATTCAAGAACAAATTTTTCGGAAATTCTTGGATAAAATTTTAAATTAAAATCACCTAATATGCTAGCGACACCACCACTATAGTTTCCCAACTAAATGATTCTTTTGATTTGCACAGTGACAACCTTTGGCTCCTCTGGCGCTAGTATATATGGACTATATGCGTTATGCTAGCGCCAGAAGCTAGCTGTTGTGAGTTTAGTGTAGAATTTTATGCGACTTTAGCGACACCATCACTATAGTTTCCCAACTAATTTGACATAAGTTTTATCCAAGTGGGGACCTTTCGCTTGGATGTCTGTTCTCTGTGCTAGTAGTACGCAATAATTGTATTGTGAAACTGAATTGCTATTTATGCAACTTTTTACAAGTTAAATGCAATAACAAAAGCACAACTTATAAAAAATCGGTTGTTATCGATATTAGCTGCATGTGCGTTATAAACGAATAAAACGCATGGTGACGTTTTATTTCAATAACACGCATATTCGCAGTGAGTCAGGTAAAACAGTAGCGCCAGAGGAGCCAAAAGTTGTCAGTGTGCAAATCAAATGAATCATTTAGTTGGGAAACTATACAGTATCCCCCCGCTAATCCGACACCCAATAATCCGACGACTCAATAGTCCGGATCTCGCTACTCCGGAAAATTCCGAATTAAAACGTATTGTACTTGACTTCTTTCAATCGAACACTACCTTCGTTTGGCGTCTCCGTTAAAGTCAGAATGGCACTCTTTCTAACTAAATGAAAATGGTACATGGTGCTGCTTCTAACTACGTTCACTTTTGCCATGGCTATAATATTTTCATTGCTACTCTCAATAGACAATACGTTCACTCTTGCCATGGCTATAATATTTTCATTGCTACTCTCAATAGACTGATGCTTGCGCTTATTTCGACACTAACTAAGAATTTCAAAGTATTTTGTTGACGAAATAAAGCATTACCGAGTATAAAACATAGTTATTGCGTACTTACGACAAATATTTTCAAAAATTTCCGGAGTTGTTTACGTATGGATGTAAACAAAACCACATTTCAAACTCACACTGACGTCAGTTTGACTGTCGGATTATCGAGTCAAAATTCGCTAATCCGGCTATAAATTTGTCGGATTAGCGAGGCGATACTGTAATGGTGGTGTCGCTAGCATATTAGGTGATTTTAATTTGAAATTTTAGCCAAGAATTTCCGAAAAAATTGTTCCTGAATGGCTGTCTGTTCTCTGTGATATAACGTTTAAGCACAGAGAACAGACATCCAAGCGAAAGGTCCCCACTTGAATAAAACTTATGTCAAATTAGTTGGGAAACTATAGTGATGATGTCGCTAAAGGCGCATAAAATTCTACACTAAACTCACAACAGCTAGCTTCTGGCGCTAGCATAACGCTTACAGTCCATATATACTAGCGCCAGAGGAGCCAAAGGTTGTCAGTGTGCAAATTAAAAGAATCATTTAGTTGGGAAACCATACTGGTGGTGACGCTAGCATATTAGGTGATTTTAATTTGAAATTTTATCCAAGAATTCCCGAAAAATTTGTTCCTGAATGGATGTCTGTTCTCTGTGGTTTAAGCACAGAGAACAGACTACCAAGTAATTGACAAAAAGTGTGTAAAAGGTTTTTATGTAATGTAGAAGCATAGAGACAGACATCCATTCAGGAACATTTTTTTCGGGAATTCTTGGATAAAATTTCAAATTAAAATCACCTAATATGCTAGCGTCACCACCAGTATGGTTTCCCAACTAAATGATTCTTTTAATTTGCACACTGACAACCTTTGGCTCCTCTGGCGCTAGTATATATGGACTGTAAGCGTTATGCTAGCGCCAGAAGCTAGCTGTTGTGAGTTTAGTGTAGAATTTTATGCGCCTTTAGCGACATCATCACTATAGTTTCCCAACTAATTTGACATAAGTTTTATCCAATTGGGGACCTTTCGCTTGGATGTCTGTTCTCTGTGGTACAAGTAATCCCACAGAGAACAGACATCCAAGCGAAAGGTCCCCACTTGGATAAAACTTATGTCAAATTAGTTGGGAAACTATAGTGATGATGTCGCCACAGAGAACAGACATCCATTCAGGAACAAATTTTTCGGTAATTCTTGGATAAAATATTAAATTAAAATCGCCTAATATGCTAGCGTCACCACCACTATAGGCGAGTTCGAGCAAAACTAATAGCAACCGTTCGCTACCTGGTTGTGATTATTGGAACTACAAAAAAAGTGCAATTCCCAAAATGCTTGCTGGTACCTATATGGAACTCGACTTTAAATGTAATATTTTATTGAATTACCAACAGTGGGAATGATGAAAATGGATAATAAAGGTAAGAAAAAGTATTACCTTTCACTTAATATATATTGTTTCTGTTTCGGGAGATTATTAGAGCTTCGCAAGTGTATTTATGTTTACGAACTGATAGGTTATATGTTTGGTTCTTGGTGCAGATTATGCTAATCACGAAAAAAAATTTGAAAACACATTGGAAAACACTGAAGACTGGAAATAATTGGTGATTCTCTATCCAGGATATGTAAACTTTACAGCTGACTCTATGTACTTTTGTTTCATGCGGTACAAAATCAAACATTAACATTTTTCTGCCATAAAGTTAATTAAATCGAATATTTTCACTTGCCTTAACGTAAATTAACAAATTTCTTCCAATATTTCGCTATCTAAAATCCTGACAATTGAAAGGGTTAATCAAAAACTGCATTTTATTTCAGCTTTTTTCAAAAATGTATGGAGTTTGACAGCGATTTTACTTTTCATCACTTTTTTTATGCAGCGCCTCTAAGCGGGCGATAGCTTGTCAAAAACGCCTATAGTTTCCCAACTAAATGATTCTTTTGATTTGCACACTGACAACCTTTGGCTCCTCTGGCGCTAGTATATATGGACAATAAGCGTTATGCTAGCGCCAGAAGCTAGCTGTTGTGAGTTTAGTGTAGAATTTTCTGCGCCTTCAGCGACATCATCACTATAGTTTTCCATCTAATTTGACATAAGTTTTATCCAAGTGGGGACATTTCGCTTGGATGTCTGTTCTCTGTGATGTCGCGCATAAAATTCTACACTAAACTCACAACAGCTAGCTTCTGGCGCTAGCATAACGCTTAACATAACGCTAGCATAACTAAACTATACTGGTGGTGACGCTAGCATATTAGGTGATTTTAATTTGAAATTTTATCCAAGAATTCCCGAAAAATTTGTTCCTGAATGGATGTCTGTTCTCTGTGGTAATCCTTCAATAGAGCACCCCTCGAGCAGTAAGTGGCAAACTAAATCTTGATGTCGCTGCCATCGCTGCTACGTAACTCCAGCACAAAGAAATATTGATAAAGGTACATGGATATTTTTTGATGCGTTTGGCAAACTATTTCTGGAGGGCGCTACCGACAGATTTTACACACAAAAAATCGATTACTTCCTTCGAGCCTGGTAATCTGTTCTCTGTGGTTTAAGCACAGAGAACAGACATCCAAGCGAAAGGTCCCCACTTGGATAAAACTTATGTCAAATTAGTTGGGAAACTATAGTGATGATGTCGCTGAAGGCGCAGAAAATTCTACACTAAACTCACAACAGCTAGCTTCTGACGCTAGCATAACGCTTATTGTCCATATATACTAGCGCCAGAGGAGCCAAAGGTTGTCAGTGTGCAAATCAAAAGAATCATTTAGTTGGGAAACTATAGTGGTGGTGACGCTAGCATGTTAGGCGATTTTAATTTAATATTTTATCCAAGAATTACCGAAAAATTTGTTCCTGAATGGATGTCTGT
This sequence comes from Sabethes cyaneus, assembly GCF_943734655.1. Classification (NCBI taxonomy): domain Eukaryota; kingdom Metazoa; phylum Arthropoda; class Insecta; order Diptera; family Culicidae; genus Sabethes; species Sabethes cyaneus. The sequence continues at coordinate 78,385,478 of NC_071353.1, forward strand.
TCTCTGTGGTTTAAGTACGTTATTTTTAGTGATCAAAATGAACGATATTTTCGATACAAGGGCGATATTTTTCGAAACCTTTCGAACCAACACGATACCGCGAATACAACGCTATGCGCAGTGAGTCAGGTAACACAGTAGCTGTTGTGAGTTTATTGTAGAATTTTATGCGCCTTTAGCGACATCATCACTATAGTTTCCCAACTAATTTGACATAAGTTTTATCCAAGTGGGGACCTTTCGCTTGGATGTCTGTTCTCTGTGGAAATGTCCCCACTTGGATAAAACTTATGTCAAATTAGTTGGGAAACTACCCAGATAACACAAGATCGTAATAGAAAGTGCACATTAAGTCGTATGCACGTCAATTTTACATTGGAATTGCATAATGATTAGAGCATGTCAAGGCGAAGTGTACAATAAGTTGTTTTGCGGTCGTGCGTGTCGTCATATACAACTTATGGCTGTGAATTGTAAAGCACTACAGATGATTGTAACATTTAGTCATATCTTAATCGTATATTGTCAATTGCAAGGAAAATTGTACCATCCAAAGTGCGATATCGCTCATAAAAGTGCTATTTTGCATTAAATCGTTTCGGTATCTTCGGCGCACTTTTTCGTTATCTTCCAAGCAATAAGTGCGCCGAAGATACCGAAACGATTTAATGCAAAATAGCACTTTTATGAGCGATATCGCACTTTGGATGGTACAATTTTCCTTGCAATTGACAATATTGAGGATTCTTAAGTTGCGTGTTCCAAAAATTGTTGTATAGAATGCAAGATAGAATTATCAAAATTTTTGCACGTATATTGCCTCCACTTTGGTACTTATATGTTCTTCCCAGGTAACCATTAAGCATTAAAATAAGCAGTAAATCAGTCGTTTATTAGCATCCCTGGCGTTTTATACTGCAGGTTGTTGTTTATCAGCTTTTTGACTGCATAACTGTTGCAAATTGGCATCTAAAATTCTATTTAAATTCTTCTTGTTGGTAACTAGCTGCAAATAAGCATTGTCAGCACTATAAGAGGGCTAGCAGTAAAGTAGCCGCATATTTTGCCAAAATAGCATTTAAGTAGCATTTAAGGCAACTTAAATGCTTATTGGCTTGCTTTTAAATTGCATTGGAAATGCTTATTGGTTACCTGGGTTATGTGGTGTGAAATATAACTTTTTCGTGCGGATATGATTTCGTATCTCTCAGTTGCAACCGAAATATACAAACCAAATTGTTTACTGGGTATAGTGATGGTGTCGCTAAAGGCGCAAGAAATTCTACACTAAACTCACAACAGCTACTGTGTTACCTGACTCACTGCGCATAGCGTTGTATTCGCGGTATCGTGTTGGTTCGAAAGGTTTCGAAAAATATCGCCCTTGTATCGAAAATATCGTTCATTTTGATCACTAAAAATAACGTACTTAAACGTTATATCACAAACTATACAGACACCACGCATGGAACAAAAAGCATAGAATATTTGGGACCAGTATTCATTTGAAGTGAGTGAATCCCGTCCCTTGTTTTTCTCATGATCTCATGTATTCATGTGTCTCTCAAACAGTATCTATTGGCCTTGCCAGCGTTGCTGATATTGTTCAGGGTTTTGCGTGAGAAAAAAAGAAAGAGAAGTATTTTTGCTTTTGTCAACACTCACGCGTTGACAGTTCGGCACGAGATTTCCTGTAAGTGCGAGCAGCCTTCGAAATCTCTTTCAATGCTGGCAAGGCCAATTGCATTTACTCTACTAGAATTTTGGAAAGCTCACTCGAACATCAATCCTAGTAACCCAATTAACCATATTTGTTATGTGTCAGTTCATATGTGCCTCTATTATTTACAGAATGACGAGATGGTAATTAATAATAATTTCGTATATATTTATCATGCGAATTTTTAAAGAAGACTAACGGGTGATTACTGGAATAGTGCTTTATGATTAGGTGTGGTGATCGTGATGGTTTGAATCTTACTTTCGCTCAAAGCCGATAAGAAAAGCATGTAATGTTGTATACCTTTAGTAATCGGAATTGTGAAAGGTCGACAAGAGAATAATTTCTTCTGCCGAATAAACTCAACGCGCGTTGATGGCGCATTCCGAAAAAAATATATAAATTCATGCCTGGGCTAATTATTTTTACGGCTAGCTATACGGCTTTTCAAAACTTAGCAGATTGCTTGGAATTGCCATTAACTCGTATCACCCAACGGATGAAACATACTGCCTGAAAAAAACAGACATTCCCAACTCAGTCCGCTGCGGTTCGGATTTAACAAAGTTCCATTGCTGATGGTCTGTTGAAGACGGGTCTGTATTCTACTTGAACGTTGCGATTAGTAAATCTGCCGAAATGGTGGTATCTGATAATACGTTTTGGAACACATTACCAAAACAAAATATTTAATCGTTCTTAAGCCGCCATTTCAGTGGGCAGATAACTTGTACAGTACTCAAATATTATTTCCGGTTATGATTTGGTTTGCCTACACGACACAATTATTATGAAAAGCGCAAGAGCCGGTTTCGAATTTTCGAATGTTTACAAAAGAAAATTTGTTTTTGTTACCTGTTGCTTGGGTTGGCAAGGGAGACTGTTTTTCACTTAGTTACCAAAACAGTTTGTTTAGCGTTGCTATATTAACCTATAAATGATGAACTGACTCTCAATTGAATAGTGAGAAAAATGAGTGCTTGTGAAGGGACCGTGAGTGGCTTTCTCACGTCCCTTCTGGTACCTGAAAAAATCGTTCGCGTGTTGTCTGTATAGTTTGTGGTTATATTGCAAGTGCTAGTAGTACGCAATAATTGTATTGTGAAACTGAATTGTTATTTATGCAACTTTTTACAAGTTAAATGCAATAACAAAAGCACAACTTATAAAAAATCGGTTGTTATCGATATTAGCTGCATATGCGTTATAAACGAATAAAACGCATGGTGACGTTTTATTTCAATAACACGCATATTCGCAGTGAGTCAGGTAAAACAGTAGCTTCTGGCGCTAGCATAACGCATATAGTCCATATATACTAGCGCCAGAGGAGCCAAAGGTTGTCAGTGTGCAAATCAAATGAATCATTTAGTTGGGAAACTATAGTGGTGGTGTCGCTAGCATATTAGGTGATCTAAATTTGAAATTTTATCCAAGAATTCCCGAAAAATTTGTTCCTGAATGGATGTCTGTTCTCTGTGGATGTATTAGTGCAAAGTGTATATGACAGCTCGCATTGTCATATACCTGGTATATATCAATTTATTGCTCTTTGCATTGAAAGTTGGATTTTGAACACACTTGTCCAGTCACACATTTTGTAGGTGAGAAAAGTTGCCAAAATTTCGTGGGAAAAAACGATGAATCTTGGTTGATTTCTATTTAAATTCTAATGCTTACGTAGAGTTGTTATCGACGCAAAGAATAATATAAAAATAGTTTCTAAATACATAATTCCACGCATAATTCATAACTTGAATAAATATGCAGCATATATGAAATAAATGAAAAATTAAATACTATTGCGCTCTTCACACTCAATTGGACTGCACAGTTATTAAGTGCAACCTTCAAAACTGTGATGAAAAGTGTGCTACTGATAATATCGCTAGTAATCTTATATCGATAATACCATCAAACTTTATCGTCATGGAAGAATATCGAAAATTGGAGGGTTTAAAGTGAAATCTTCTTCTTGATTTGTTATTATTTTAACATTTTTGTTCTATTTCTTACGTATTGTTGCTTATATTGCCATATTATCGTTATTAATTATTAACGATAACAAAACTTTATCAATAATCGTTATAGATTTTGACCGACATTTCCCATCATTACAACTCTCCCATCTGAGCTGACATTTGATTTAGCAGTGGCGCCAGTACCAGTTGTAGGGAAAGCAAATAGTATTTAATTTTTCATTTATTTCATATATGCTGCATATTTATTCAAGTTATGAATTATGCGTGGAATTATGTATTTAGAAACTATTTTTATATTATTCTTTGCGTCGATAACAACTCTACGTAAGCATTAGAATTTAAATAGAAATCAACCAAGATTCATCGTTTTTTCCCACGAAATTTTGGCAACTTTTCTCACCTACAAAATGTGTGACTGGACAAGCGTGTGTTCAAAATCCAACTTTCAATGCAAAGAGCAATAACAAATTCCTATTCCGCTTCACCGCTACAGTAAACGTTTGGAGGTGGCAGCAGCGCAAAGTAAATTGATATATTGTGCTTCCCGAGAAAATATTTCGTTTTCCAGTTTAATATAGTTGTGCGCAAAGGTAAATCATATATTATTGACAGTGTAAGCACGTGTAAGTTTTTTATGTTTATGCTCTTATTCTTTGCTTAGATAACATTTGTTTTGTCTTATTACGTACAGACTAACAAACAACACAGTTACAATGTCTTACGTTAACCGAAAATGATAAAATTTAAATGCTGGTTGCGTTTGTGAAAAATTTGGCCATGTTTGAACGGGCAAACACGAAGCAAGCTACCCTAGCATTCAGCTGATGAGCGAGAGAGAAATATTGTTGTTTTTCTCATCACTCTTGCGTTGACAGTTTCTTACGAGATTTCGTAAGAGTGTAAAAGAGATACTTTGACTGCGAGCAACCAGAACAGAGCTGCGCGCAACTGTTAGGCGCACAACTAAACCGACGAAAGAAAAATTTTAGATAATAATCGCAATATACCAGGTATATGACAATGCGAGCTGTCATATACACTTTGCACTAACACATCTACACTAGTTCTGAGATTTCGAGCATTTTGTATGGAAAATTAGTTAATTTTTAAAAAAAATCGCTGGATACGCAAGATTTGTCTATTTTTTTTTCTCACAGTTTTTATGTTTATGCTTAGAACACTATTTCTAGTATGTATTTTCATGAATACAATGAAGTGCAACATTCCAAATTGGGTCCTAAAATTTGTGATAAAAAGATGATTTTTTTAGCAGGAACGATAAAGCTTCCCATTATGACTACCAGAGTATAGTTTTTTCTTTTTTAAAAAGATGCAGAGCACTAAAAAATTAAAAAACAAAATTATTGTAATTTATTCTCCCTTGACATTAGAGATCTTCCTTGACATAACGAAAATAACACGTTTCTGGCAACAATGATAACTTTTTCTTACTGGCAACTCTGGTTTGACATTAGAGCAGCTGATCGTTTTGACAGTTACAGCTTCGCAGTTGTCTCTTGTGCTTGTCTGCGTTTTGCTGGTCGTGAGGAAGTGGAACATCAAATTTGTACTAGTTATCGGATAAAAGTTTTGATTCGGGCAATGTATTCCAATCCATCGATTCACGGTGCTAGACTTTGTCCAAATCTAGTTTGCGCTAAGAATGACTAAACGATGTCAAACTGATGGCCAACAGTATAATCTCGGTACAATCGACCCCGCAAAACAGTATGAAAAAAAACGCCAACCGAAACTGGCACCGTATTATCAATCCGATTGGTATGTTCTGCTACTCCGATGTGAATCAGCAGTAGGGCGAACGGCAGACCAAAAATTTCTGTGCGTTTCTAACCAAACGGTCGCATCTCGATGGCGGGTATTGCATCCGAAAACTGAAGCCATCCACGCTGTGACCAAGTGCAGTCACTACGCTTATTGCTGATTTTGACAAAAGCCTTAATTAAACTGAGATGACCGGAACCGGAAAATGAGCTGTAAACTCAGAAAATGTTTTAGGTCGCGATTGCCAAGCCATTTCCTGACTTTGCAACTTTTGACTTTTTGACACACTATCACATGAGCGTGAAGGTAAACAAAAAGTTTTCCGTGACATTTCAAGACTATGGTTTCTTTTTATAATTCGTATTGTCTAGACACCGCTTGGCACAACCATGCACAACTATAGTTTGTCTATATAAGGTTGCCCAAATGTTTATTTTTTGTTCAAAATTTCACAAAATTAAAAAAAAGGTTTTTAACGGCAATAGCCTAAAAATATAAAATTGAATATCACAATATGTGTTCCTAACCCTAACCTCATCGATTCAAGCTAAAAACGACATAGGGCTTTAGGACCCAATTGCAAGCGGAAATTTTTTCGTCATCGCTTTCCTACAAGTAGTAAAACAAAAAAGATTTTTTTTAAAATGCTCGGACATGATTGTTCAATAAGCAGCATGAGCAACATTGTTATCCGCCCGCGATATTTTTCGTCTGATTTCTGGTAAGCTTTTAAAGTGTTAATTATCTTCTAAGACCGTTTTGTAGCAATCTAAGATTACTTTTTATGGTTTTCTACGTAGTGTTGAGACGGGTAAATTTATGATAAAAAGGTATCATCTTGGAACAGTGACTTCAACTTAAGGATTTTCAAGCAGTAGCACAAGCATCTATTCGAATAAAACTATTTTTAAAAGAAGACATCAAAGGCAGATATTCAAGAGCATCATGCAAGCAAAATGTTGGATGGAACGTGTTTTAATTTAAGCAACCGTATACCGTATTGATCGTGAAGTATTAGAAACATTAATTCATTTTTCAATTGCACATCGAAATAGTTAGTCACCCATGTTCTCAAATTTTTTACGCATAATAAAGAAGGCTACAAGTGCAAATGACATTGAAATATATTCCTTACATTTCATTGTAAATGTTCAAATATTTCTCTGGAATAATATAGCTGCATTCATTAATTACAATTAATTTAGTTTTAATTTTCATGCAAGTTCCACCATATTTCAGAACTATTTCTTCTTCTTTCTACACACACTAATGCAACCCTCGATGGTCACATACCTGGTATATATCAATTTACTTTGGCAGCAGCGTACGTTCGGCATGCATGCGGCCATCGGCATGCAACCATGTTTTCGCAGCCAACATCTCGTGTGTGCGAAAATGAGATAGCATATCAGCACTGCGTTTCACTCAACTGCCAGCAGTCTGATTTGGGCCCGCTGTCAAATTTTGAGCCCCGGACTAGAGTGACTATATACAGAGTGGCGACAAGTCATCCCAAATGTATGCAATGCGGTTTTTCCAATGTTTTTCTTTCTCTTTCCTGCATAAGCGTTGGATAGGTCGTCTGCTCGATTGGAATGACACTGACAGATAATAATCATTCCAATTTTGACATTGTCGCCACTCTGTATATAGTCACTCTAGAGTGACTATATACAGAGTGGCGCCAAGTCATCCCAAATGTATGCAATGCGGTTTATCCTAGGTTTTTCCTTCTCTTTCCTGCATACGCGTTGGATAGGTTGTCTGCTCGATTGGAATGACACTGACAGATAATTATCATTCCAATTTTGACATTGTCGCCACTCTGTATATAGTCACTCTAAGTCACTCTACCCCGGACATGCTGTCGCTGACGTTCACTGCAGCTCGATATTGGCCTTGCCAGCGTTGCTAATTTTGTTCAGGGTTTTGCGTGAGAAAAAAAGAAAGGGAAGTATTTTTGCTTTTGTCAACACTCACGCGTTGACAGTTCGGCACGAGATTTCCTGTAAGTGCGAGCAGCCTACGAAATCTCTTTCAACGCTGGCAAGGCCAATAGAGATGTCGATGGGGTGCTTGCCAGCGTTGCTGATATTGTTCAGGGTTTTGCGTGAGAAAAAAAGAAAGAGAAGTATTTTTGCTTTTGTCAACACTCACGCGTTGACAGTTCGGCACGAGATTTCCTGTAAGTGCGAGCAGCCTACGAAAATTTAATCTCTTTCAACGCTGGCAAGGCATATAGTGTTACTATTATACATAGTCTGGCGAATTAACCTATTCGACAGAAATATATGCGCTGACTAGAGTGACTATATACAGAGTGGCGACAAGTCATCCCAAATGTATGCAATGCGGTTTTTCCAAGGTTTTTCTTTCTCTTTCTTGCATACGCGTTGGATAGGTCGTCTGCTCGATTGGAATGACACTGACAGATAATTATCATTCCAATTTTGACACTGTCGCCACTCTGTATATAGTCACTCTAGCGCTGACGGTGGTGGTCTTTGGAACTACTGTTTTATCTGACTCACTGCGAACATGCGTATTATTGAAATAAAACGTAACCATACGTTTTATTCGTTTATAACGTATATGCAGTTAATATCGATAACAAACGATTTTTTATAAGTTGTGCTGTTGTTATTGCATTTAATTTGTAAAAAGTTGCATAAATTACAATTCAGTTTCACAATACAATTATTGCGTATACTACTAGCACTTGAAATATAACCACAGAGAACAGACATCCAAGCGAAAGGTCCCCACTTGGATAAAACTTATGTCAAATTAGTTGGGAAACTATAGTAATGGTGTCGCTAAAGGCGCATGAAATTCTACACTAAACTCACAACAGCTAGCTTCTGGCGCTAGCATAACGCATATAGTCCAGATATACTACTGTGTTACCTGACTCACTGCGCATAGCGTTGTATTCGCGGTATCGTGTTGGTTCGAAAGGTTTCGAAAAATATCGCCCTTGTATCGAAAATATCGTTGGTTTTGATCACTAAAAATAACGTACTTAAACGTTATATTGCAAGTACTAGTAGCACAGAGAACAGACATCCATTCAAGAACAAATTTTTCGGAAATTCTTGGATAAAATTTTAAATTAAAATCACCTAATATGCTAGCGACACCACCACTATAGTTTCCCAACTAAATGATTCTTTTGATTTGCACAGTGACAACCTTTGGCTCCTCTGGCGCTAGTATATATGGACTATATGCGTTATGCTAGCGCCAGAAGCTAGCTGTTGTGAGTTTAGTGTAGAATTTTATGCGACTTTAGCGACACCATCACTATAGTTTCCCAACTAATTTGACATAAGTTTTATCCAAGTGGGGACCTTTCGCTTGGATGTCTGTTCTCTGTGCTAGTAGTACGCAATAATTGTATTGTGAAACTGAATTGCTATTTATGCAACTTTTTACAAGTTAAATGCAATAACAAAAGCACAACTTATAAAAAATCGGTTGTTATCGATATTAGCTGCATGTGCGTTATAAACGAATAAAACGCATGGTGACGTTTTATTTCAATAACACGCATATTCGCAGTGAGTCAGGTAAAACAGTAGCGCCAGAGGAGCCAAAAGTTGTCAGTGTGCAAATCAAATGAATCATTTAGTTGGGAAACTATACAGTATCCCCCCGCTAATCCGACACCCAATAATCCGACGACTCAATAGTCCGGATCTCGCTACTCCGGAAAATTCCGAATTAAAACGTATTGTACTTGACTTCTTTCAATCGAACACTACCTTCGTTTGGCGTCTCCGTTAAAGTCAGAATGGCACTCTTTCTAACTAAATGAAAATGGTACATGGTGCTGCTTCTAACTACGTTCACTTTTGCCATGGCTATAATATTTTCATTGCTACTCTCAATAGACAATACGTTCACTCTTGCCATGGCTATAATATTTTCATTGCTACTCTCAATAGACTGATGCTTGCGCTTATTTCGACACTAACTAAGAATTTCAAAGTATTTTGTTGACGAAATAAAGCATTACCGAGTATAAAACATAGTTATTGCGTACTTACGACAAATATTTTCAAAAATTTCCGGAGTTGTTTACGTATGGATGTAAACAAAACCACATTTCAAACTCACACTGACGTCAGTTTGACTGTCGGATTATCGAGTCAAAATTCGCTAATCCGGCTATAAATTTGTCGGATTAGCGAGGCGATACTGTAATGGTGGTGTCGCTAGCATATTAGGTGATTTTAATTTGAAATTTTAGCCAAGAATTTCCGAAAAAATTGTTCCTGAATGGCTGTCTGTTCTCTGTGATATAACGTTTAAGCACAGAGAACAGACATCCAAGCGAAAGGTCCCCACTTGAATAAAACTTATGTCAAATTAGTTGGGAAACTATAGTGATGATGTCGCTAAAGGCGCATAAAATTCTACACTAAACTCACAACAGCTAGCTTCTGGCGCTAGCATAACGCTTACAGTCCATATATACTAGCGCCAGAGGAGCCAAAGGTTGTCAGTGTGCAAATTAAAAGAATCATTTAGTTGGGAAACCATACTGGTGGTGACGCTAGCATATTAGGTGATTTTAATTTGAAATTTTATCCAAGAATTCCCGAAAAATTTGTTCCTGAATGGATGTCTGTTCTCTGTGGTTTAAGCACAGAGAACAGACTACCAAGTAATTGACAAAAAGTGTGTAAAAGGTTTTTATGTAATGTAGAAGCATAGAGACAGACATCCATTCAGGAACATTTTTTTCGGGAATTCTTGGATAAAATTTCAAATTAAAATCACCTAATATGCTAGCGTCACCACCAGTATGGTTTCCCAACTAAATGATTCTTTTAATTTGCACACTGACAACCTTTGGCTCCTCTGGCGCTAGTATATATGGACTGTAAGCGTTATGCTAGCGCCAGAAGCTAGCTGTTGTGAGTTTAGTGTAGAATTTTATGCGCCTTTAGCGACATCATCACTATAGTTTCCCAACTAATTTGACATAAGTTTTATCCAATTGGGGACCTTTCGCTTGGATGTCTGTTCTCTGTGGTACAAGTAATCCCACAGAGAACAGACATCCAAGCGAAAGGTCCCCACTTGGATAAAACTTATGTCAAATTAGTTGGGAAACTATAGTGATGATGTCGCCACAGAGAACAGACATCCATTCAGGAACAAATTTTTCGGTAATTCTTGGATAAAATATTAAATTAAAATCGCCTAATATGCTAGCGTCACCACCACTATAGGCGAGTTCGAGCAAAACTAATAGCAACCGTTCGCTACCTGGTTGTGATTATTGGAACTACAAAAAAAGTGCAATTCCCAAAATGCTTGCTGGTACCTATATGGAACTCGACTTTAAATGTAATATTTTATTGAATTACCAACAGTGGGAATGATGAAAATGGATAATAAAGGTAAGAAAAAGTATTACCTTTCACTTAATATATATTGTTTCTGTTTCGGGAGATTATTAGAGCTTCGCAAGTGTATTTATGTTTACGAACTGATAGGTTATATGTTTGGTTCTTGGTGCAGATTATGCTAATCACGAAAAAAAATTTGAAAACACATTGGAAAACACTGAAGACTGGAAATAATTGGTGATTCTCTATCCAGGATATGTAAACTTTACAGCTGACTCTATGTACTTTTGTTTCATGCGGTACAAAATCAAACATTAACATTTTTCTGCCATAAAGTTAATTAAATCGAATATTTTCACTTGCCTTAACGTAAATTAACAAATTTCTTCCAATATTTCGCTATCTAAAATCCTGACAATTGAAAGGGTTAATCAAAAACTGCATTTTATTTCAGCTTTTTTCAAAAATGTATGGAGTTTGACAGCGATTTTACTTTTCATCACTTTTTTTATGCAGCGCCTCTAAGCGGGCGATAGCTTGTCAAAAACGCCTATAGTTTCCCAACTAAATGATTCTTTTGATTTGCACACTGACAACCTTTGGCTCCTCTGGCGCTAGTATATATGGACAATAAGCGTTATGCTAGCGCCAGAAGCTAGCTGTTGTGAGTTTAGTGTAGAATTTTCTGCGCCTTCAGCGACATCATCACTATAGTTTTCCATCTAATTTGACATAAGTTTTATCCAAGTGGGGACATTTCGCTTGGATGTCTGTTCTCTGTGATGTCGCGCATAAAATTCTACACTAAACTCACAACAGCTAGCTTCTGGCGCTAGCATAACGCTTAACATAACGCTAGCATAACTAAACTATACTGGTGGTGACGCTAGCATATTAGGTGATTTTAATTTGAAATTTTATCCAAGAATTCCCGAAAAATTTGTTCCTGAATGGATGTCTGTTCTCTGTGGTAATCCTTCAATAGAGCACCCCTCGAGCAGTAAGTGGCAAACTAAATCGTGATGTCGCTGCCATCGCTGCTACGTAACTCCAGCACAAAGAAATATTGATAAAGGTACATGGATATTTTTTGATGCGTTTGGCAAACTATTTCTGGAGGGCGCTACCGACAGATTTTACACACAAAAAATCGATTACTTCCTTCGAGCCTGGTAATCTGTTCTCTGTGGTTTAAGCACAGAGAACAGACATCCAAGCGAAAGGTCCCCACTTGGATAAAACTTATGTCAAATTAGTTGGGAAACTATAGTGATGATGTCGCTGAAGGCGCAGAAAATTCTACACTAAACTCACAACAGCTAGCTTCTGACGCTAGCATAACGCTTATTGTCCATATATACTAGCGCCAGAGGAGCCAAAGGTTGTCAGTGTGCAAATCAAAAGAATCATTTAGTTGGGAAACTATAGTGGTGGTGACGCTAGCATGTTAGGCGATTTTAATTTAATATTTTATCCAAGAATTACCGAAAAATTTGTTCCTGAATGGATGTCTGTTCTCTGTGGTTTAAGTACGTTATTTTTAGTGATCAAAATTAACGATATTTTCGATACAAGGGCGATATTTTTCGAAACCTTTCGAACCAACACGATACCGCGAATACAACGCTATGCGCAGTGAGTCAGGTAACACAGTAGCTGTTGTGAGTTTATTGTAGAATTTTATGCGCCTTTAGCGACATCATCACTATAGTTTCCCAACTAATTTGACATAAGTTTTATCCAAGTGGGGACCTTTCGCTTGGATGTCTGTTCTCTGTGGAAATGTCCCCACTTGGATAAAACTTATGTCAAATTAGTTGGGAAACTACCCAGATAACACAAGATCGTAATAGAAAGTGCACATTAAGTCGTATGCACGTCAATTTTACATTGGAATTGCATAATGATTAGAGCATGTCAAGGCGAAGTGTACAATAAGTTGTTTTGCGGTCGTGCGTGTCGTCATATACAACTTATGGCTGTGAATTGTAAAGCACTACAGATGATTGTAACATTTAGTCATATCTTAATCGTATATTGTCAATTGCAAGGAAAATTGTACCATCCAAAGTGCGATATCGCTCATAAAAGTGCTATTTTGCATTAAATCGTTTCGGTATCTTCGGCGCACTTTTTCGTTATCTTCCAAGCAATAAGTGCGCCGAAGATACCGAAACGATTTAATGCAAAATAGCACTTTTATGAGCGATATCGCACTTTGGATGGTACAATTTTCCTTGCAATTGACAATATTGAGGATTCTTAAGTTGCGTGTTCCAAAAATTGTTGTATAGAATGCAAGATAGAATTATCAAAATTTTTGCACGTATATTGCCTCCACTTTGGTACTTATATGTTCTTCCCAGGTAACCATTAAGCATTAAAATAAGCAGTAAATCAGTCGTTTATTAGCATCCCTGGCGTTTTATACTGCAGGTTGTTGTTTATCAGCTTTTTGACTGCATAACTGTTGCAAATTGGCATCTAAAATTCTATTTAAATTCTTCTTGTTGGTAACTAGCTGCAAATAAGCATTGTCAGCACTATAAGAGGGCTAGCAGTAAAGTAGCCGCATATTTTGCCAAAATAGCATTTAAGTAGCATTTAAGGCAACTTAAATGCTTATTGGCTTGCTTTTAAATTGCATTGGAAATGCTTATTGGTTACCTGGGTTATGTGGTGTGAAATATAACTTTTTCGTGCGGATATGATTTCGTATCTCTCAGTTGCAACCGAAATATACAAACCAAATTGTTTACTGGGTATAGTGATGGTGTCGCTAAAGGCGCAAGAAATTCTACACTAAACTCACAACAGCTACTGTGTTACCTGACTCACTGCGCATAGCGTTGTATTCGCGGTATCGTGTTGGTTCGAAAGGTTTCGAAAAATATCGCCCTTGTATCGAAAATATCGTTCATTTTGATCACTAAAAATAACGTACTTAAACGTTATATCACAAACTATACAGACACCACGCATGGAACAAAAAGCATAGAATATTTGGGACCAGTATTCATTTGAAGTGAGTGAATCCCGTCCCTTGTTTTTCTCATGATCTCATGTATTCATGTGTCTCTCAAACAGTATCTATTGGCCTTGCCAGCGTTGCTGATATTGTTCAGGGTTTTGCGTGAGAAAAAAAGAAAGAGAAGTATTTTTGCTTTTGTCAACACTCACGCGTTGACAGTTCGGCACGAGATTTCCTGTAAGTGCGAGCAGCCTTCGAAATCTCTTTCAATGCTGGCAAGGCCAATTGCATTTACTCTACTAGAATTTTGGAAAGCTCACTCGAACATCAATCCTAGTAACCCAATTAACCATATTTGTTATGTGTCAGTTCATATGTGCCTCTATTATTTACAGAATGACGAGATGGTAATTAATAATAATTTCGTATATATTTATCATGCGAATTTTTAAAGAAGACTAACGGGTGATTACTGGAATAGTGCTTTATGATTAGGTGTGGTGATCGTGATGGTTTGAATCTTACTTTCGCTCAAAGCCGATAAGAAAAGCATGTAATGTTGTATACCTTTAGTAATCGGAATTGTGAAAGGTCGACAAGAGAATAATTTCTTCTGCCGAATAAACTCAACGCGCGTTGATGGCGCATTCCGAAAAAAATATATAAATTCATGCCTGGGCTAATTATTTTTACGGCTAGCTATACGGCTTTTCAAAACTTAGCAGATTGCTTGGAATTGCCATTAACTCGTATCACCCAACGGATGAAACATACTGCCTGAAAAAAACAGACATTCCCAACTCAGTCCGCTGCGGTTCGGATTTAACAAAGTTCCATTGCTGATGGTCTGTTGAAGACGGGTCTGTATTCTACTTGAACGTTGCGATTAGTAAATCTGCCGAAATGGTGGTATCTGATAATACGTTTTGGAACACATTACCAAAACAAAATATTTAATCGTTCTTAAGCCGCCATTTCAGTGGGCAGATAACTTGTACAGTACTCAAATATTATTTCCGGTTATGATTTGGTTTGCCTACACGACACAATTATTATGAAAAGCGCAAGAGCCGGTTTCGAATTTTCGAATGTTTACAAAAGAAAATTTGTTTTTGTTACCTGTTGCTTGGGTTGGCAAGGGAGACTGTTTTTCACTTAGTTACCAAAACAGTTTGTTTAGCGTTGCTATATTAACCTATAAATGATGAACTGACTCTCAATTGAATAGTGAGAAAAATGAGTGCTTGTGAAGGGACCGTGAGTGGCTTTCTCACGTCCCTTCTGGTACCTGAAAAAATCGTTCGCGTGTTGTCTGTATAGTTTGTGGTTATATTGCAAGTGCTAGTAGTACGCAATAATTGTATTGTGAAACTGAATTGTTATTTATGCAACTTTTTACAAGTTAAATGCAATAACAAAAGCACAACTTATAAAAAATCGGTTGTTATCGATATTAGCTGCATATGCGTTATAAACGAATAAAACGCATGGTGACGTTTTATTTCAATAACACGCATATTCGCAGTGAGTCAGGTAAAACAGTAGCTTCTGGCGCTAGCATAACGCATATAGTCCATATATACTAGCGCCAGAGGAGCCAAAGGTTGTCAGTGTGCAAATCAAATGAATCATTTAGTTGGGAAACTATAGTGGTGGTGTCGCTAGCATATTAGGTGATCTAAATTTGAAATTTTATCCAAGAATTCCCGAAAAATTTGTTCCTGAATGGATGTCTGTTCTCTGTGGATGTATTAGTGCAAAGTGTATATGACAGCTCGCATTGTCATATACCTGGTATATATCAATTTATTGCTCTTTGCATTGAAAGTTGGATTTTGAACACACTTGTCCAGTCACACATTTTGTAGGTGAGAAAAGTTGCCAAAATTTCGTGGGAAAAAACGATGAATCTTGGTTGATTTCTATTTAAATTCTAATGCTTACGTAGAGTTGTTATCGACGCAAAGAATAATATAAAAATAGTTTCTAAATACATAATTCCACGCATAATTCATAACTTGAATAAATATGCAGCATATATGAAATAAATGAAAAATTAAATACTATTGCGCTCTTCACACTCAATTGGACTGCACAGTTATTAAGTGCAACCTTCAAAACTGTGATGAAAAGTGTGCTACTGATAATATCGCTAGTAATCTTATATCGATAATACCATCAAACTTTATCGTCATGGAAGAATATCGAAAATTGGAGGGTTTAAAGTGAAATCTTCTTCTTGATTTGTTATTATTTTAACATTTTTGTTCTATTTCTTACGTATTGTTGCTTATATTGCCATATTATCGTTATTAATTATTAACGATAACAAAACTTTATCAATAATCGTTATAGATTTTGACCGACATTTCCCATCATTACAACTCTCCCATCTGAGCTGACATTTGATTTAGCAGTGGCGCCAGTACCAGTTGTAGGGAAAGCAAATAGTATTTAATTTTTCATTTATTTCATATATGCTGCATATTTATTCAAGTTATGAATTATGCGTGGAATTATGTATTTAGAAACTATTTTTATATTATTCTTTGCGTCGATAACAACTCTACGTAAGCATTAGAATTTAAATAGAAATCAACCAAGATTCATCGTTTTTTCCCACGAAATTTTGGCAACTTTTCTCACCTACAAAATGTGTGACTGGACAAGCGTGTGTTCAAAATCCAACTTTCAATGCAAAGAGCAATAACAAATTCCTATTCCGCTTCACCGCTACAGTAAACGTTTGGAGGTGGCAGCAGCGCAAAGTAAATTGATATATTGTGCTTCCCGAGAAAATATTTCGTTTTCCAGTTTAATATAGTTGTGCGCAAAGGTAAATCATATATTATTGACAGTGTAAGCACGTGTAAGTTTTTTATGTTTATGCTCTTATTCTTTGCTTAGATAACATTTGTTTTGTCTTATTACGTACAGACTAACAAACAACACAGTTACAATGTCTTACGTTAACCGAAAATGATAAAATTTAAATGCTGGTTGCGTTTGTGAAAAATTTGGCCATGTTTGAACGGGCAAACACGAAGCAAGCTACCCTAGCATTCAGCTGATGAGCGAGAGAGAAATATTGTTGTTTTTCTCATCACTCTTGCGTTGACAGTTTCTTACGAGATTTCGTAAGAGTGTAAAAGAGATACTTTGACTGCGAGCAACCAGAACAGAGCTGCGCGCAACTGTTAGGCGCACAACTAAACCGACGAAAGAAAAATTTTAGATAATAATCGCAATATACCAGGTATATGACAATGCGAGCTGTCATATACACTTTGCACTAACACATCTACACTAGTTCTGAGATTTCGAGCATTTTGTATGGAAAATTAGTTAATTTTTAAAAAAAATCGCTGGATACGCAAGATTTGTCTATTTTTTTTTCTCACAGTTTTTATGTTTATGCTTAGAACACTATTTCTAGTATGTATTTTCATGAATACAATGAAGTGCAACATTCCAAATTGGGTCCTAAAATTTGTGATAAAAAGATGATTTTTTTAGCAGGAACGATAAAGCTTCCCATTATGACTACCAGAGTATAGTTTTTTCTTTTTTAAAAAGATGCAGAGCACTAAAAAATTAAAAAACAAAATTATTGTAATTTATTCTCCCTTGACATTAGAGATCTTCCTTGACATAACGAAAATAACACGTTTCTGGCAACAATGATAACTTTTTCTTACTGGCAACTCTGGTTTGACATTAGAGCAGCTGATCGTTTTGACAGTTACAGCTTCGCAGTTGTCTCTTGTGCTTGTCTGCGTTTTGCTGGTCGTGAGGAAGTGGAACATCAAATTTGTACTAGTTATCGGATAAAAGTTTTGATTCGGGCAATGTATTCCAATCCATCGATTCACGGTGCTAGACTTTGTCCAAATCTAGTTTGCGCTAAGAATGACTAAACGATGTCAAACTGATGGCCAACAGTATAATCTCGGTACAATCGACCCCGCAAAACAGTATGAAAAAAAACGCCAACCGAAACTGGCACCGTATTATCAATCCGATTGGTATGTTCTGCTACTCCGATGTGAATCAGCAGTAGGGCGAACGGCAGACCAAAAATTTCTGTGCGTTTCTAACCAAACGGTCGCATCTCGATGGCGGGTATTGCATCCGAAAACTGAAGCCATCCACGCTGTGACCAAGTGCAGTCACTACGCTTATTGCTGATTTTGACAAAAGCCTTAATTAAACTGAGATGACCGGAACCGGAAAATGAGCTGTAAACTCAGAAAATGTTTTAGGTCGCGATTGCCAAGCCATTTCCTGACTTTGCAACTTTTGACTTTTTGACACACTATCACATGAGCGTGAAGGTAAACAAAAAGTTTTCCGTGACATTTCAAGACTATGGTTTCTTTTTATAATTCGTATTGTCTAGACACCGCTTGGCACAACCATGCACAACTATAGTTTGTCTATATAAGGTTGCCCAAATGTTTATTTTTTGTTCAAAATTTCACAAAATTAAAAAAAAGGTTTTTAACGGCAATAGCCTAAAAATATAAAATTGAATATCACAATATGTGTTCCTAACCCTAACCTCATCGATTCAAGCTAAAAACGACATAGGGCTTTAGGACCCAATTGCAAGCGGAAATTTTTTCGTCATCGCTTTCCTACAAGTAGTAAAACAAAAAAGATTTTTTTTAAAATGCTCGGACATGATTGTTCAATAAGCAGCATGAGCAACATTGTTATCCGCCCGCGATATTTTTCGTCTGATTTCTGGTAAGCTTTTAAAGTGTTAATTATCTTCTAAGACCGTTTTGTAGCAATCTAAGATTACTTTTTATGGTTTTCTACGTAGTGTTGAGACGGGTAAATTTATGATAAAAAGGTATCATCTTGGAACAGTGACTTCAACTTAAGGATTTTCAAGCAGTAGCACAAGCATCTATTCGAATAAAACTATTTTTAAAAGAAGACATCAAAGGCAGATATTCAAGAGCATCATGCAAGCAAAATGTTGGATGGAACGTGTTTTAATTTAAGCAACCGTATACCGTATTGATCGTGAAGTATTAGAAACATTAATTCATTTTTCAATTGCACA
This sequence comes from Sabethes cyaneus, assembly GCF_943734655.1. Classification (NCBI taxonomy): domain Eukaryota; kingdom Metazoa; phylum Arthropoda; class Insecta; order Diptera; family Culicidae; genus Sabethes; species Sabethes cyaneus. The sequence continues at coordinate 78,404,367 of NC_071353.1, forward strand.
TCGAAATAGTTAGTCACCCATGTTCTCAAATTTTTTACGCATAATAAAGAAGGCTACAAGTGCAAATGACATTGAAATATATTCCTTACATTTCATTGTAAATGTTCAAATATTTCTCTGGAATAATATAGCTGCATTCATTAATTACAATTAATTTAGTTTTAATTTTCATGCAAGTTCCACCATATTTCAGAACTATTTCTTCTTCTTTCTACACACACTAATGCAACCCTCGATGGTCACATACCTGGTATATATCAATTTACTTTGGCAGCAGCGTACGTTCGGCATGCATGCGGCCATCGGCATGCAACCATGTTTTCGCAGCCAACATCTCGTGTGTGCGAAAATGAGATAGCATATCAGCACTGCGTTTCACTCAACTGCCAGCAGTCTGATTTGGGCCCGCTGTCAAATTTTGAGCCCCGGACTAGAGTGACTATATACAGAGTGGCGACAAGTCATCCCAAATGTATGCAATGCGGTTTTTCCAATGTTTTTCTTTCTCTTTCCTGCATAAGCGTTGGATAGGTCGTCTGCTCGATTGGAATGACACTGACAGATAATAATCATTCCAATTTTGACATTGTCGCCACTCTGTATATAGTCACTCTAGAGTGACTATATACAGAGTGGCGCCAAGTCATCCCAAATGTATGCAATGCGGTTTATCCTAGGTTTTTCCTTCTCTTTCCTGCATACGCGTTGGATAGGTTGTCTGCTCGATTGGAATGACACTGACAGATAATTATCATTCCAATTTTGACATTGTCGCCACTCTGTATATAGTCACTCTAAGTCACTCTACCCCGGACATGCTGTCGCTGACGTTCACTGCAGCTCGATATAGAGATGTCGATGGGGTGCTTGCCAGCGTTGCTGATATTGTTCAGGGTTTTGCGTGAGAAAAAAAGAAAGAGAAGTATTTTTGCTTTTGTCAACACTCACGCGTTGACAGTTCGGCACGAGATTTCCTGTAAGTGCGAGCAGCCTACGAAAATTTAATCTCTTTCAACGCTGGCAAGGCATATAGTGTTACTATTATACATAGTCTGGCGAATTAACCTATTCGACAGAAATATATGCGCTGACTAGAGTGACTATATACAGAGTGGCGACAAGTCATCCCAAATGTATGCAATGCGGTTTTTCCAAGGTTTTTCTTTCTCTTTCTTGCATACGCGTTGGATAGGTCGTCTGCTCGATTGGAATGACACTGACAGATAATTATCATTCCAATTTTGACACTGTCGCCACTCTGTATATAGTCACTCTAGCGCTGACGGTGGTGGTCTTTGGAACTACTGTTTTATCTGACTCACTGCGAACATGCGTATTATTGAAATAAAACGTAACCATACGTTTTATTCGTTTATAACGTATATGCAGTTAATATCGATAACAAACGATTTTTTATAAGTTGTGCTGTTGTTATTGCATTTAATTTGTAAAAAGTTGCATAAATTACAATTCAGTTTCACAATACAATTATTGCGTATACTACTAGCACTTGAAATATAACCACAGAGAACAGACATCCAAGCGAAAGGTCCCCACTTGGATAAAACTTATGTCAAATTAGTTGGGAAACTATAGTAATGGTGTCGCTAAAGGCGCATGAAATTCTACACTAAACTCACAACAGCTAGCTTCTGGCGCTAGCATAACGCATATAGTCCAGATATACTACTGTGTTACCTGACTCACTGCGCATAGCGTTGTATTCGCGGTATCGTGTTGGTTCGAAAGGTTTCGAAAAATATCGCCCTTGTATCGAAAATATCGTTGGTTTTGATCACTAAAAATAACGTACTTAAACGTTATATTGCAAGTACTAGTAGCACAGAGAACAGACATCCATTCAAGAACAAATTTTTCGGAAATTCTTGGATAAAATTTTAAATTAAAATCACCTAATATGCTAGCGACACCACCACTATAGTTTCCCAACTAAATGATTCTTTTGATTTGCACAGTGACAACCTTTGGCTCCTCTGGCGCTAGTATATATGGACTATATGCGTTATGCTAGCGCCAGAAGCTAGCTGTTGTGAGTTTAGTGTAGAATTTTATGCGACTTTAGCGACACCATCACTATAGTTTCCCAACTAATTTGACATAAGTTTTATCCAAGTGGGGACCTTTCGCTTGGATGTCTGTTCTCTGTGCTAGTAGTACGCAATAATTGTATTGTGAAACTGAATTGCTATTTATGCAACTTTTTACAAGTTAAATGCAATAACAAAAGCACAACTTATAAAAAATCGGTTGTTATCGATATTAGCTGCATGTGCGTTATAAACGAATAAAACGCATGGTGACGTTTTATTTCAATAACACGCATATTCGCAGTGAGTCAGGTAAAACAGTAGCGCCAGAGGAGCCAAAAGTTGTCAGTGTGCAAATCAAATGAATCATTTAGTTGGGAAACTATACAGTATCCCCCCGCTAATCCGACACCCAATAATCCGACGACTCAATAGTCCGGATCTCGCTACTCCGGAAAATTCCGAATTAAAACGTATTGTACTTGACTTCTTTCAATCGAACACTACCTTCGTTTGGCGTCTCCGTTAAAGTCAGAATGGCACTCTTTCTAACTAAATGAAAATGGTACATGGTGCTGCTTCTAACTACGTTCACTTTTGCCATGGCTATAATATTTTCATTGCTACTCTCAATAGACAATACGTTCACTCTTGCCATGGCTATAATATTTTCATTGCTACTCTCAATAGACTGATGCTTGCGCTTATTTCGACACTAACTAAGAATTTCAAAGTATTTTGTTGACGAAATAAAGCATTACCGAGTATAAAACATAGTTATTGCGTACTTACGACAAATATTTTCAAAAATTTCCGGAGTTGTTTACGTATGGATGTAAACAAAACCACATTTCAAACTCACACTGACGTCAGTTTGACTGTCGGATTATCGAGTCAAAATTCGCTAATCCGGCTATAAATTTGTCGGATTAGCGAGGCGATACTGTAATGGTGGTGTCGCTAGCATATTAGGTGATTTTAATTTGAAATTTTAGCCAAGAATTTCCGAAAAAATTGTTCCTGAATGGCTGTCTGTTCTCTGTGATATAACGTTTAAGCACAGAGAACAGACATCCAAGCGAAAGGTCCCCACTTGAATAAAACTTATGTCAAATTAGTTGGGAAACTATAGTGATGATGTCGCTAAAGGCGCATAAAATTCTACACTAAACTCACAACAGCTAGCTTCTGGCGCTAGCATAACGCTTACAGTCCATATATACTAGCGCCAGAGGAGCCAAAGGTTGTCAGTGTGCAAATTAAAAGAATCATTTAGTTGGGAAACCATACTGGTGGTGACGCTAGCATATTAGGTGATTTTAATTTGAAATTTTATCCAAGAATTCCCGAAAAATTTGTTCCTGAATGGATGTCTGTTCTCTGTGGTTTAAGCACAGAGAACAGACTACCAAGTAATTGACAAAAAGTGTGTAAAAGGTTTTTATGTAATGTAGAAGCATAGAGACAGACATCCATTCAGGAACATTTTTTTCGGGAATTCTTGGATAAAATTTCAAATTAAAATCACCTAATATGCTAGCGTCACCACCAGTATGGTTTCCCAACTAAATGATTCTTTTAATTTGCACACTGACAACCTTTGGCTCCTCTGGCGCTAGTATATATGGACTGTAAGCGTTATGCTAGCGCCAGAAGCTAGCTGTTGTGAGTTTAGTGTAGAATTTTATGCGCCTTTAGCGACATCATCACTATAGTTTCCCAACTAATTTGACATAAGTTTTATCCAATTGGGGACCTTTCGCTTGGATGTCTGTTCTCTGTGGTACAAGTAATCCCACAGAGAACAGACATCCAAGCGAAAGGTCCCCACTTGGATAAAACTTATGTCAAATTAGTTGGGAAACTATAGTGATGATGTCGCCACAGAGAACAGACATCCATTCAGGAACAAATTTTTCGGTAATTCTTGGATAAAATATTAAATTAAAATCGCCTAATATGCTAGCGTCACCACCACTATAGGCGAGTTCGAGCAAAACTAATAGCAACCGTTCGCTACCTGGTTGTGATTATTGGAACTACAAAAAAAGTGCAATTCCCAAAATGCTTGCTGGTACCTATATGGAACTCGACTTTAAATGTAATATTTTATTGAATTACCAACAGTGGGAATGATGAAAATGGATAATAAAGGTAAGAAAAAGTATTACCTTTCACTTAATATATATTGTTTCTGTTTCGGGAGATTATTAGAGCTTCGCAAGTGTATTTATGTTTACGAACTGATAGGTTATATGTTTGGTTCTTGGTGCAGATTATGCTAATCACGAAAAAAAATTTGAAAACACATTGGAAAACACTGAAGACTGGAAATAATTGGTGATTCTCTATCCAGGATATGTAAACTTTACAGCTGACTCTATGTACTTTTGTTTCATGCGGTACAAAATCAAACATTAACATTTTTCTGCCATAAAGTTAATTAAATCGAATATTTTCACTTGCCTTAACGTAAATTAACAAATTTCTTCCAATATTTCGCTATCTAAAATCCTGACAATTGAAAGGGTTAATCAAAAACTGCATTTTATTTCAGCTTTTTTCAAAAATGTATGGAGTTTGACAGCGATTTTACTTTTCATCACTTTTTTTATGCAGCGCCTCTAAGCGGGCGATAGCTTGTCAAAAACGCCTATAGTTTCCCAACTAAATGATTCTTTTGATTTGCACACTGACAACCTTTGGCTCCTCTGGCGCTAGTATATATGGACAATAAGCGTTATGCTAGCGCCAGAAGCTAGCTGTTGTGAGTTTAGTGTAGAATTTTCTGCGCCTTCAGCGACATCATCACTATAGTTTTCCATCTAATTTGACATAAGTTTTATCCAAGTGGGGACATTTCGCTTGGATGTCTGTTCTCTGTGATGTCGCGCATAAAATTCTACACTAAACTCACAACAGCTAGCTTCTGGCGCTAGCATAACGCTTAACATAACGCTAGCATAACTAAACTATACTGGTGGTGACGCTAGCATATTAGGTGATTTTAATTTGAAATTTTATCCAAGAATTCCCGAAAAATTTGTTCCTGAATGGATGTCTGTTCTCTGTGGTAATCCTTCAATAGAGCACCCCTCGAGCAGTAAGTGGCAAACTAAATCTTGATGTCGCTGCCATCGCTGCTACGTAACTCCAGCACAAAGAAATATTGATAAAGGTACATGGATATTTTTTGATGCGTTTGGCAAACTATTTCTGGAGGGCGCTACCGACAGATTTTACACACAAAAAATCGATTACTTCCTTCGAGCCTGGTAATCTGTTCTCTGTGGTTTAAGCACAGAGAACAGACATCCAAGCGAAAGGTCCCCACTTGGATAAAACTTATGTCAAATTAGTTGGGAAACTATAGTGATGATGTCGCTGAAGGCGCAGAAAATTCTACACTAAACTCACAACAGCTAGCTTCTGACGCTAGCATAACGCTTATTGTCCATATATACTAGCGCCAGAGGAGCCAAAGGTTGTCAGTGTGCAAATCAAAAGAATCATTTAGTTGGGAAACTATAGTGGTGGTGACGCTAGCATGTTAGGCGATTTTAATTTAATATTTTATCCAAGAATTACCGAAAAATTTGTTCCTGAATGGATGTCTGTTCTCTGTGGTTTAAGTACGTTATTTTTAGTGATCAAAATTAACGATATTTTCGATACAAGGGCGATATTTTTCGAAACCTTTCGAACCAACACGATCCCGCGAACACAACGCATATTCCCAGTGAGTCAGGTAACACAGTCACAGAGAACAGACATCCATTCACGAACAAATTTTTCGGGAATTCTTGGATAAAATTTCAAATTAAAATCTCCTAATATGCTAGCGTCACCACCACTGTAGTTTCCCAACTAAAATTCTGCGAACACTGTAATGGCTAAGGTGTTTTTATTTTACCTCTCCGTTAATTTGCTGAGTAATTAGTGCAAACAGAACTATTTCTATATTTTTGACGACTGGCCAGCGGCCTAGTGCAGTTAGTCTGAAATCACCGTGTGAGATTTACTCTGTAGTGCCAATTTTTACCTGTATTTCCGTGATACCTGAAGCGGATATTTAGTTCGAGTGAAACAAAGCTGGCGTTGCCAGCGGTCGCCCGAAGGGCATCGAAACAATACACAGCTAAGCGATGACGTCTGTGATATGCGGAGCGTGTTCGCTGAAGATAGCAAGTGAAAATGATCGAGTATATTGTTATGGAGGCTGTGACAAAATACTGCATATTAAATGCTCTGACTTGAAATCCTCTGCTATTACTGCTTTGAGTGAGAATGTAGCACTGAAATTCATTTGCTTCGACTGTCGTAAGAAACAACTCTCCTTGAACGATATTCAGAAAAAATGTAATGAATTACTCGACTGTCTGACTAACGCTCATAAACTAAATGACAACATCTGTAGGCAAATTTCTGCTAATATTTTGCATGAAACGTCAACCTTACTCGATAACAAGCTGAAAGCCTTCGAACGCAGCTTTAGTGACCAATTGACCGACAAACTGACTGCTATTCTAAAAGATGAAACCGTTGCAACTGACGATGTTACCGATAAACCATCTCAACGTTCCTACGCGGCTGTTACCCGCTCGAATCTAAACATTCCGTCGACGTCATCGAAGCGAAAAGCAGACAGCACGCCTACATTTGACCAGCCAAGCAAGAAAAGATCAAATCATGGCCCTTCAGCTCTTATCGAAGGAGGTTTACCACAGAGAACAGACATCCAAGCGAAATGTCCCCACTTGGATAAAACTTATGTCAAATTAGTTGGGAAACTATAGTGATGGTGTCGCTAAAGACGCAAGAAATTCTACACTAAACTCACAACAGCTAGCTTCTGGCGCTAGCATAACGCATATAGTCCATATATACTAGCGCCAGAGGAGCCAAAGGTTGTCAGTGTGCAAATCAAATAAATCATTTAGTTGGGAAACTATAGTGGTGGTGTCGCTAGCATATTAGGTGATCTTAATTTGAAATTTTATCCAAGAATTCCCGAAAAATTTGTTCCTGAATGGATGTCTGTTCTCTGTGGGTTTACTTCGTTCAGGCAAACGCCGCATCGCCAGTGCCCCCGACCACGATAAACACTGTGTTTCGGAAAACAATGAAACTGACGTGCAACAGCGCCCAGCTGTATCTATCCCTTCTGCCAAGTCTAAGCGAGTCACCAAAATTGAACAGTCAGTGCGTATTAAACCGAAAACCGCTCAAAATGCAGAGGCGACTCGACGTGATATTTGCGACAAGCTCGATCCGGTTTCTCTTTCTATAAAGGAAGCTTACTACACGCCAAATGGTGAAGCTGTGCTGACATGCGATTCACCGGCTTCATCAGCAAAGCTTTTAGAAACTGCAAGCAAGTCGCTCGGTGAATGCTATCACACCGAAATGCAAAAGGCATTAAAGCCCCGAGTGAAAATTTTTGGCTACACTGAAGAACTTGATGAAAATAGCTTGATAGTCAAACTGCGCAAACAGAACGATATTCCCGATGCGGCCGAATTGAAAGTCATTCGAGCGAAGTCCAATTTTGCGATTGTTGAGACCGATTCTAAAACTTTTCAAAGCTTGATCAATCTGCGACGCGTGAACATCGGTTGGGAAAAATGCAGAGTTATTGAATACGTCGATGTACTTCGCTGCTACCGCTGCTCCGAATATGGACACATTGCGTCTTTATGCACAAAACCAGTATGTTGCCCCAAATGTGCCGAACAACATGAGCGAAGGGATTGTACCTCCGTTTTCGATAAATGCGTAAACTGCAATATAGCTAATTCTACAAATCTTCAAAATGATGCCGAACCGCTTAACATCAACCATCCCGCTTGGAGCGCACAATGTCCAATTCACCAGCAAAGAATTAAAAAAAAGCGACAGCGTATCGATTATTCACCGTAGCAACGAGCACCAAACTGTCCAACACGGCCAGCAGCCCATTGTTTCTACAACTCCATGCACGTGTTCGACATCGCTTACATATAGGCAATAACAATTTAGAGTCAGTGACAACTCCTGCTCTGTCAGGTAAAAATACTTACAGTATATGTCCTGTTGAGGCTAGGAAAGATACCGCACCCCTTGTCAAAATCTTCGACTTCCAGTTACGTGACAGCGCACTCATAAATTGTGGATCGGATCATCTCTGCACGCTTGAAAATTTGCATAACGTACCGCTCTCCCCGCACTGCTCGTCAGGCAACCAGAATGTTGTAATCATCGGAGTAAATGAGCCAGATGAATTCCCTGCTCTGTCAGGTAATGAATTGCACAGTATATGTCCTGTCGAGGCTACTGTGTTACCTGACTCACTGCGAATATGCGTTGTGTTCGCGGGATCGTGTTGGTTCGAAAGGTTTCGAAAAATATCGCCTTTGTATCGAAAACATCGTTAATTTTGATCACTAAAAATAACGTACTTAAACGTTATATTTCAAGTGCGAGTAGTACGCAATAATTGTATTGTGAAACTGAATTGTTATTTATGCAACTTTTTACAAATTAAATGCTATAACAAAAGCACAACTTATAAAAAATCGTTTGTTATCGATATTGCCTGCATATGCGTTATAAACGAATAAAACGTATGGTTACGTTTTATTCCAATAATGCGCATATTCGCAGTGAGTCAGGTAAAACAGTAGGTCGGATTCTGCACCTCTTCTCAGTGATATAAATTTTCAGTCCAACAACACCGGAGTGCTGCCAGCTGAGCCCGATCGCGTCATCAGTGTGATGTATCAAAATGTGAGGGGATTGCGCACTAAGATCGACGATTTCTTTGTCGCGGTTTCAGATGCTCAGTATGACGTCATTGTGCTCACTGAAACTTGGCTCAATGAGTGTTTTCATTCCGCTCAACTATTCGGAGACGCATACAATGTATACAGGAATGATCGAAATCCGTTCAGTACAGGAAAGAAACGAGGAGGTGGTGTTTTGATAGCAGTTTCTAATCGATTGAATTCGCAAATTTCTTCCACTCATGCTTCTGACGCTGTGGAACAGCTATGGGCCAAAATAGTCGGCTTAGACAGAAATATTTGCCTAGGTGTTGTTTACATAAGTCCTGATAATTCTACCAATGTGTCTTCTGTCGAAGCTCACATTGACTCCGTTTTACAGCAAACAAATGCATTGCAAGCCAACGATATCCATATTATCTTTGGTGATTACAATCAGCCAAACTTGTCGTGGATAAGATGCTCAAATGGAACGGCATATCCCGATCCCAGTGCGTCAGCCTTTTCTCTCGCCAGTGCTGCTCTGATCGATGGATTTACTCTCTTGAGCATGAGACAAATGAGTACGGTTATTAACAGTATGCGTCGCACGTTGGATCTAGTTTTTGTGAATGACGAAGCTATTGATGCCTGTACTGTAACCGAGGCACATGAGCCAATTATTGAAGCTGATCCTCTTCATCCTCCGCTTCTGCTAACACTTCGCATTTCACTGCCAGCATTGTATGAACCCTTCACAGTGTCCAATGAATTCAATTTCAGTAAAGCTGACTTTTCTGCGTTAAACCAATCGCTGTGCACTGTAGACTGGACTGTACTTGAGAGCTTTTCAGATGTGGATTTTGCAGTTGATCACTTTAAGGGGAAACCGAAAGTGGCTCAAAGATGGCTGGGTAAATGGCTACCATTCGAAGCATGTATTGTTTTGCACCTTAAAAATGCATCTGTATTGGCAGAGTACGTTTTCGCCACGTAATCAGTGCTTCCAGCGCTGTCATAATTTCCTAAAACTTGTAATTCAAGTTATCGATCTGCTAAGTATCAATAAACGCTCAGCAAAACATAATTGCTAATGGAAAATAAATTTAACTGATCATATAGATCATTACGTGTTCATAAAAGCGACCAATGTATAATTTGGAATTAGTTAATAGATATTTGGCTGCGCACATATTTCGTTGAACTAGCGATTTCCGAGAAAGCAGCAACACAGTATCAAACTTTCGTCACATCAATGAGCTTTTAAAGAGCTTTCAACTTTCGCCGCATCGATGAGCTTAGAGTGAGGTAAACAAACAAAACGCAAACGCAGGAATCAAAAACGCAATCCGATGCAAGCGGATTAATTAAACATACTAGTGATCCTACGCATTATTCAGTTGCTGCTGTTAATTTTGATTGAATCGGAACCCCTTGATAAAGAAAACAAACCCTTTTTCGGGATGTTTGTAGTCAGTGCGGTTGGCTGCGGATCAGCTGTTTATGTTTGCAAGCTCCGCTGTTTGACATATATTACCAATACTAATGCAATATTCGAATAAACGTTTAGGTTTTTAACGAACACATGAGCTGTACAGTACAGTGTTTGTCGCACTAACACAATAACGTTAGCCACTTTCGGTTCCGCCTTAATATGATGCTTAAGAGTTTTTTTTATCTACACGTACCAATTTCGCGGTCGCGCATGAAGCCGCCATGGTCTGACTCTAGACTTCGGATTTTAAAGCGTAAAAGATCGGCTGCCTTGCGAAAATATACAAATAGGCGTAATCCTGTGACAAAGCATGATTTCTCTCATGCAAGCAACGAGTATCGTACGTACAATCGTCATCTTTATTCCCGCTACGTTAAGCGCGTGCAAGACGGACTGAGAAAAAACCCGAAACGTTTTTGGTCGTTCGTGAATGAAAAGCGTAAACATATAGGACTGCCGTCAAGCATGTTTCTTGGAAATTGTGAATCTGACAACCAACAGACTACCTGTGACCTGTTTGCGAGGCACTTTTCAAGCGTGTTTAGTTCAACCACGGCCACGCCTTCCCAAATCGATGATGCGATGCGTAATGTTCCAGAAAATATATTTAACATTGGCTCTATTGAATTCTGTGAATCAGACATCATGACTACTCTTTCGAAGCTAAAAACATCATTTAGCGCAGGTCCTGATGGAATACCATCAGTGGTTTTGAAGAAATGTGTTGCCGCGCTCTGTAGACCTCTGCTACTAATTTGCAACATGTCTGTTCAACAAAATAAGTTCCCAGAGTGCTGGAAAAAATCTTTTATTTTTCCAGTATTTAAAAAAGAAGAAAAACGCAACGTTGAAAATTACAGAGGAATTACATCTCTATGTGCCGGCTCTAAATTACTGGAGATTCTTGTGTATGAGCTTCTATTCAGCAAAATGAAGTCATACATTTCGATGGAACAACATGGCTTTTTCCCAAAACGCTCTATTAACACAAACCTGTTGCAGTTTAGCTCGTTCTGTCTTCGTCATATGGAGAGTGCTGCTCAAATTGATACAGTATATACTGATCTTAAGGCTGCCTTCGATCGCATCGACCACCAATTACTGTTACGGAAACTCAACAGGCTAGGGGCTTCCAACGAATTTATCTGCTGGCTCCAGACATATCTGACGAACCACAGCCTATCAGTGAAGCTAGGTTCTACCGAATCGTTCAATTTCTGCAACAAGTCCGGCGTCCCACAGGGAAGCAATTTGGGACCATTACTTTTCATAATTTACTTCAATGACGTTTGTGTCGTTATTCCACCGGGATGCAAACTACTATATGCGGATGATCTGAAAATTTTCCTTGCTGTACGATCTGTAGAGGACTGCAAACAACTACAAGACCTAGTTAACCGATTCGCGGACTGGTGTCGCTTGAACAACCTTACTATAAGCGTCAACAAATGTTCAGTGATCACCTTCACTAGAAGTAAAACCCCAATTATGTATGATTATAGGATCGACGAATCTCTTCTTCAGCGTATCGCTAACGTAAAAGACCTGGGAGTGGAAATGGATTCCAAGCTCACCTTTCAAAACCACTATTCCAGTATTATATCTAAAGCAAACCGAAACTTGGGGTTTATTATGCGCTTAGCTAAGGACTTCCGTGACCCGTACTGTCTACGCGCCCTCTACTTTTCCTTAGTGCGATCCATTCTGGACACGGCCTCAGTTGTATGGAGCCCATACACACTTCTCTGGATTTCAAGAATTGAAGCTGTGCAACGAAGATTTGTTAGGCATGCATTACGATTCCTTCCATGGTCCGATCCATCAAATCTTCCACCGCACGAAAATAGGTGTAAACTGATAAATATCGACACCTTGCTTAAAAGGAGGGATACATCGAGAGCTGTTTTCGCTGCCAAGCTGCTAAAAAGTGAAATTGACGCGCCAGAAATTTTATCAATGCTGAACATAAATATTGCACCTAGACCACAGAGAACAGACATCCATTCAGGAACAAATTTTTCGGGAATTCTTGGATAAAATTTCAAATTAAAATCACCTAATATGCTAGCGTCCCGCACCACCCACCTCTTGTACTATCTTTGCCTGTTCGAAACAATACTGCCGTTGAAGACACCGTTGGTGGTGATATGAGTAAATTGAATTACAGAAAAATCAATTTTGCTGATTTGACCGAATACTTAGCGCAAACTGATTGGAGTGTCTTACTCGATTGCGATGATGTTAATGAAATGGCTTTACGGTTTTGCAATATCATTTCTCAGTGGTTGAGTAGGAATGTCCCATTTGTAAAACAGCCCGCCACCCCGCCGTGGTGCACCCCTCGTCTACGGCAACTGAAGCGGGAACGTAACCGTGCTCAACGTGCTCGTCGCCATCGGAGAACGCCATTGACTCAGTTCAATTTCAAACATGCTAGTGATAAATATCGCCGCCTGAATGCTTCATTGTATAAATCGTATGTACTGCGAGTGCAAACTGATCTTAAGAGGCAACCGAAAAACTTTTGGAATTTTGTCAACTCCAAACGAAAATCCTCTTCGATTCCTTTGAACGTTTGCTACGATGGTGTTGAGTCCAATTCAACTTCTGACTCTTGTGAGCTGTTTGCGAAATTCTTCGCTTCCGTCTTTGCTGATGAAAAAGCTACTAATAGTGATGCTGAAATTGCGGCTGCGCACGTTCCAGCCGATTTGGTGGATTTGGGTTTGTTCAGCATTACAACCGACATGGTTATAACCGCCACTAAAAAATTAAAGCGTTCGTTCTCTGCGGGACCTGATGGGATTCCAGCTGTAGTTTTGAGCCGTTGCATAGCGGTGTTGGCCAATCCTTTATGCTTCATATTCAATAAGTCATTCGCACAAGGAAGATTTCCCGAAGTTTGGAAGGAATCGTTTATGTTTCCAGTATTCAAAACCGGCGACCGTCTCAACGTAAGGAATTATCGAGGAATCACTAGCCTTTCTGCAGCTTCCAAACTGTTTGAGATAATTGTGAGTGGTGTAATACTGTCCCGCACTAAGAACTATATTTCAACGGTGCAGCACGGTTTCATGCCTGGTAGATCTGTTTGCACTAATTTGCTGGAGTTTACATCGATGTGTATCTCGCATATGGAGGACAAGAAGCAAGTTGATGTTATCTACACTGACTTGAAAGCAGCTTTCGATCGAATTGACCATGCAATACTATTACGAAAACTGTCTCGACTTGGTGCTTCCCAACAGATGGTTGAATGGCTGAACTCATACCTCAGTGGTAGGGTACTTCGTGTGAAACTGGGTAGTAGTGTTTCATCGGTGTTTACCAATAAGTCTGGAGTCCCTCAAGGAAGTAACATGGGACCTCTACTCTTCTTGCTATTCTTCAACGATATTGCGTTGCTGCTGGGAGTTGGCTGCAAGTTAGTGTACGCCGATGACCTGAAATTGTTTGCATCGATAGGAAATATAGACGACTGCCGCCGCTTGTAAGATTTGCTTGATTTATTCACTGACTGGTGTATACGGAACTGGCTCATTGTAAGCATAGCTAAATGTGAAGTGATGAGTTTTTACCGCATCAAAAACCCGATCACCTTTGGTTACACTATCGATGGTGTTGAGTTACGCAGAGTGGACCGAGTTAGTGACCTCGGCGTCTTGCTGGACACCAAACTGACGTTTAATCTACATCGTGAGTTGATTATCTCCAAAGCATCTCGACAGCTTGGTTTCATCTTTAAAATTGGTCGGAACTTTAAGGATCCACACTGTCTTAAATCATTGTACTGCGCCCTAGTACGTCCACTACTGGAGAATTGTAGTCTTGTTTGGTTTCCTAAACAGCTAACATGGAATCTTCGGATTGAACGTGTGCAACGGAGATTTATCCGACTAGCATTGCGACACTTGCCCTGGGAACATCCGGATATCTTACCTGCTTACGTAGATAGGTGCCGTTTACTCGACTTGGACACCCTTGAACACCGACGCAAGATGCAACAAGCAATATTCGTAGCAAAAACTATCAATGGCGAAATCGACTCTCCAAACTTGCTTTCCATGATTAATTTTTGCGCATCACAACGACCGTTGCGATCAACTGGACTAGTTCAAACGCAGTTTCATCGGACGGCGTTCGGATATAGCGAACCGATAACTGAATGTATCAGGACCTTTTCTAATGTAGAGGAACTTTTTGACTTTGGTTTACCGTCACACTTGTTTGCACAGAGATTGCGTAGAGCTTATTTAGAATAAGATTTTATTCATGTAGACAATTTTAAGGTCAGATGAATTATATATAATAAATAAATAAATAAATAAATAAATAAATAAATAAATAGCGTCACCACCACTATAGTTTCCCAACTAAATGATTCTTTTGATTTGCACACTGACAACCTTTGGCTCCTCTGGCGCTAGTATATATGGACTGTAACCGTTATGCTAGCGCCAGAAGCTAGCTGTTGTGAGTTTATTGTAGAATTTTATACGCCTTTAGCGACATCATCACTATAGTTTCCCAACTAATTTGACATAAGTTTTATCCAAGTGGGGACCTTTCGCTTGGATGTCTGTTCTCTGTGCCTAGACCTCTGAGAACCCGAGAATTTTTTCGTCCAGTATTCCACCGCACTACGTACGGAAAGCATGAGCCAGTTCAGGAAATATGTAGAATATTTAACAGTGTTTACCACCTGTTCGATTTTCAACAGTCATCAGACCACTTCAAATATAAAATACTTCAGTGTGATATTCTAGGTTAAGTTTGTGAAATTTATAATTGACAATGTATGTTTGTAATTGTATATGACGATGACTATCCACAGAGAACAGACATCCAAGCGAAAGGTCCCCACTTGGATAAAACTTATGTCAAATTAGTTGGGAAACTATAGTGATGATGTCGCTAAAGGCGCATAAAATTCTACAATAAACTCACAACAGCTAGCTTCTGGCGCTAGCATAACGGTTACAGTCCATATATACTAGCGCCAGAGGAGCCAAAGGTTGTCAGTGTGCAAATCAAAAGAATCATTTAGTTGGGAAACTATAGTGGTGGTGACGCTAGCATATTAGGTGATTTTAATTTGAAATTTTATCCAAGAATTCCCGAAAAATTTGTTCCTGAATGGATGTCTGTTCTCTGTGGACTATCTTTGTAATCCATGTTTATAAATCTGCACTGTGAATGAAAAAATGCTGGGTTTTTATGCCGATTTGAGAATGATGTTAAAGTTGTCAACTCAAATCGGCTTTTCCCACAGATACACTTCAAGAAGACTCAGTCCGTTGAAGTTGAATAAAATAAAATAAAAATAAAATAAAAAAAATAAATGATTCTTTTAATTTGCACACTGACAACCTTTGGCTCCTCTGGCGCTAGTATATATGGACTATAAGCGTTATGCTAGCGCCAGAAGCTAGCTGTTGTGAGTTTAATATAGGCGAGTTCGAGCAAAACTAATAGCAACCGCTCGCTACCTGGTTGTGATTATTGGAACTACAAAAAAAGTGCAATTCCCAAAATGCTTGCTGGTACCTATATGGAACTCGACTTTAAATGTAATATTTTATTGAATTACCAACAGTGGGAATGATGAAAATGGATAATAAAGGTAAGAAAAAGTATTACCTTTCACTTAATATATATTGTTTCTGTTTCGGGAGATTATTAGAGCTTCGCAAGTGTATTTATGTTTACGAACTGATAGGTTATATGTTTGGTTCTTGGTGCAGATTATGCTAATCACGAAAAAAAATTTGAAAACACATTGGAAAACACTGAAGACTGGAAATAATTGGTGATTCTCTATCCAGGATATGTAAACTTTACAGCTGACTCTATGTACTTTTGTTTCATGCGGTACAAAATCAAACATTAACATTTTTCTGCCATAAAGTTAATTAATTCGAATATTTTCACTTGCCTTAACGTAAATTAACAAATTTCTTCCAATATTTCGCTATCTAAAATCCTGACAATTGAAAGGGTTAATCAAAAACTGCATTTTATTTCAGCTTTTTTCAAAAATGTATGGAGTTTGACAGCGATTTTACTTTTCATCACTTTTTTTATGCAGCGCCTCTAAGCGGGCGATAGCTTGTCAAAAACGCCTATAGAATTTTATGCGCCTTCAGCGACATCATCACTATAGTTTCCCAACTAATTTGACATAAGTTTTATCCAAATGGGGACCTTTCGCTTGGATGTCTGTTCTCTGTGACACAGTAGCCGAACAGTGAGCAAGTTGACAGTTTGCTAGAAAAATCGGAAAAAAGTTCACTTCTAGATAGAATTAACAAAAGAGCGAATGTCGCAAATGTAAACAAACCGGGTGAGAGTTACTTTTTGCTGGACCAGCATTAGGGAAACCAACCAGAGCTGCCACAAATACAGATATTTGTGCATGCATAAATTTGGGACCCATCAATTATTTCAGTTGCTGTGATATTTGGCTCTACTAATGTTCCTGAAATATAAAGTACTTCATGAACTATTTATGTTATTTAAAAGATTAGATCGAGAAAATTAAATACTCCGGAGAAAACAGTATGGTCCCAAATTTATGCATGCACAAATATCTGTATTTATGGCAGCTCTGAAACCAACCCTCACTCGGTTTGTTTACGCTTGCGACATTCGCCCTTTTGTTAATTCAATCTTCACTTTTTTAATTTTCTCAATGTATTGTAAGTTTCCCACCTTATGATGAATATTAAACGAACCGAACCAAAATCGTCGCCAGATTCGTCACGAGTGCAAATTTGGTTTATTTTGTCAAGTAAATCAACGGCTCTTCCGCGAAACTAAAAAAGGATGTTCAATTCTTTTCGCACTCACACGAAATCTCATTGTGGATTGGCAATGCGTGCGTGATGTCAAAAGTAAAATATTGTGCTTTGCAAGAAATCTTTTCATTCTCGGAAAGTTCATAGCAAGCTGTCAAAATAATTCTGTATTGAGCGAAGCTGACGAATTTTCGTTAATTGAATATCGATATTTTTCACATATCGATACGTATACTCAGCTGAGAGCATAATCAGCAAAAATGCTCGCATCACGTGACGATCTGCATTTAACATTTGTTTTATAACACTCCGTTTGACTTGTTTTATAACGTGTTAACATTTACAAAGCTGTTATATGCATGCTGCAATTAACTATTTCGAAAAAAAAACTATCGAGATTTCGTCCACGAATATCGGTACCAGTTATATCGATACATTATCGCCCAATGCTGACCTCGCCAAATATTGAAGGATGTGCTTTTGTCCAGAGCTGCCATACAAATAGATTAATTTCTATTGTTTAGATATTTGCAACCCCATTCCGTACTTCTTAAATTTTGTTACTATATTTACACATATTTTTATACTTATGATATTCAATGAATTTATATAATACATATTTTTGAATGTAAGATGCTAAAAGACATTTTTTTATGTAGTTTTAGTTGCTAAAGCGTCAGTAACAATTGCACATATAAACCAAAAAATATTTGGCCACCTTTCCTTGTTCTCGTTGCGGTGATTGACGATGCGGGTTACCGCCGCAACAGGATGAAAATTTATGTAAATAACCGCAATATTTCCTTCTGTTTTTTTTCTCGCTAAAAAGCTAAACATCGATGATTCGCGGTTTTGCTGATATTGTTCAGGCGTGAGAAAAAAAGAGGGAAGTATATTTTTGATTTTTTCGTTACTCACACGTTGACAGTTCGTTACGAGGTTTCCTGTAAGTGCGAGCAGCCACGAAATCTCTTTTACTGCTTTCAACGCGAATTCGTGACTACAAAAGTGAATGAAATTTTCAAGCCTGTTCGCACTTACACGAAAACCCATGCCGAATTGTCAAAACTTGTGGGAAAACATAGAGTGACTATATACAGAGTGGCGACAATGTCAAAATTGGAATGATAATTATCTGTCAGTGTCATTCCAATCGAGCAGACGACCTATCCAACGCGTATGCAGGAAAGAGAAAGAAAAACATTGGAAAAACCGCATTGCATACATTTGGGATGACTTGTCGCCACTCTGTATATAGTCACTCTAGGAAAACAATAGCAAAAATACTTCCTTCTCTTTTTTTCTTACAAAAACCAAACAAATATCAGCAACTTCGTATTCGCGAATATGTGTCGACCAACATTTGAAAGGGGCGGATAAGCCAACTGTCAAACAGAACGAGTGAGAGTTATTTTTTGCTGGAGCAGCATAGGAAAATGAACTCTCACTCGTTCTGTTTGACAGTTGGCTTATACGCCCCTTTCAAATGTTAGTTGACATGTATACAAGAGATCGTGTAGGGTGTAGCATCGTAGTCGCGAATGTGTACCTTATGGGGTTTCCTGTATGAGCGAGCGGGTGTCGATTTCTTTTAATATACACTAGGGCCCCCAGCTATATAGGATTTTGTGTTAGTGTGAGCATTGCTTTTGCGCTCATGTCTTCGAATGAACATTTTAGGTGATCGCAGTGCCACCATACTGCTTATTGCCACTTGCGAAAAACCGTTGCAAGTTTTTACACACGGTCCAAGCCTAGCTTGGATGTCTGTTATCTGTGGAGGGGCTATTGTGCTTAATACCACAGAACAGAAGTGGAAGTTAAAATCAAAACTCGTAACTCCAACCTTTTACAGATACTAGCGAACCTGGCGGTGGAAAGTGGCTTTTTACACGGAAAATTTACTACACAGTTTTCCAACTTTAGACTAGCTGACCCAAAGCAAAGTTGCCAGAACTATTCTATGAAATTCTTGTACGGAAATGGCAAAAAGGTGTTAATAATCTTTATGCTCACGCGACCAAACCAACAAAAACTCAATCATGCATGTATCAATTTAGTTATATAGAAGTGAAGAATTTTCTAGGAATCTCAAAAACAGTGCATTGGTAACAATGATTTACATTCGTCTAACATAAAACTTCACTTTTCGGGCGAGAAACAGATGATGCCGCTACAAAAGTTAAGTTTGCTGCTACGGAAATATCGTATTAATCATTCTTTTACAAGCACACTAGCCGCACACTAGCATAAAAGTGATCCAGATGTGTTGACTTCACCTATTTTTTTCGAAAACGTCAAAGTTGCCACCGTGTGATCAAAATTAGGTGTTTTTTCATCTCTCAAACATGCTAATGTAGTTGCCGCTAGCCGCAGGTGATCAATAATAAAAATCAAAATCTATACCAACGCGACTTTTGATTTTACTCCTGTTTTATACGTTACACCAGTTACGCATATCGTTGGAAGTTTAGCATAGAGATTGCTGACAAGAATATTACGCACACATCGCCGCGTATACGTATACGCGATTTGTTTGCATCTGGAGTTTTTTTTTCGTTGCAAAGTGTTTCCCGATGCATAAAAACCACCAATACAGTCGCACATCAACAATTCTTACATAAAATTTGTTTAAGATCACAAGCCGCATGTTGATTTTGATTCTCGTCTCGATGATACATTTTGAAAATTCATAACACTTTTCTTTCTGGCATTCTTGCCAACTCGTCTAAATGCTCCAGTCTCGCCACTAGGGACTGGTGAGGCTGTCAGATTCTACATATGGTCCGTATAGCATTTATCAGTTTTCGTTTTGCTCCCACTTGCTGGTTGGAAGTATTAAACAGGAAGCAATTAAACACTGTATTTTTATTACAATTTTACTATTATTAGCTGTTGTCTCCGTTATGAAATTCAACTAGTCGAACCAACTGAATCTGTCAGTTCGCTCAGTCAAACCAAAACAACAACAAAAGTTGGGTATTTTAATCCCCCTGTGTCTTGTCTAATTTGCCTGGACAGTGGGTAAAGTGATGAAATATGTAGTTATGAATTCTTTTTTTTACGATATTCCTAATTTAAAAAGTTTTTGTATAGTTGTCTTCTGTAAGCTATTTCAATTTATTGCTTCTTATAAATTCAAATGATTTGCTCCCGTTGTACAATGCATGTCGTTTGATTCCCCAATTAATTTGTATTATCGGTCCATCTAAACGAAAGCATCATCAAAAACAACCCAAATTTTGAGATTGCTCTTTTTCATCCATTTTCAATCCGAACTTCATTTTCTTTGCCTCGCTTGAAAGTTATGACCCAAAACTGACACCCAAGGTAAATTTCGGAGTATTTTGTTGACTAATGGCCGCTTCAGCGTCGGCTGCGGAACATCTACCACTTGTCTCCGGGGACATTTTTGTATTTTGAGATAATTCATTTTGCAGCACATCAAATCACATCGGCTTGGCAAAATAACACTAATGGAACTACCCGGTACTTGGGGGCAATTTTGAATTTTAGGATGATTCATCTTGCGGAACGTCAAACCACATCACCTTAGTCTTATGGTATGATTATTGAAAGTATAATAAAGACATTTTGAAGGCAAATGGTCACATAAGCATCGGTTCTGGGAATATCCGGTACCTGGTTCGGCGGATAATTTTTTGTGCCTTCTGTTAGGCTCAAGCTTCATGCGGAACATCGAATCACATCGCTTTGATAAAATGAAATTGATGGAAGTACAATGGTGTCAAATAACCACTCCAGTGTCAGT
Source organism: Sabethes cyaneus (assembly GCF_943734655.1). Classification (NCBI taxonomy): domain Eukaryota; kingdom Metazoa; phylum Arthropoda; class Insecta; order Diptera; family Culicidae; genus Sabethes; species Sabethes cyaneus. Next base: position 78,425,219 of record NC_071353.1, read on the forward strand.
CGTGGGACCCGGATTTAGTGGCCCATTGAGCCCATTTAAGGGTACATAAGGTATTTAATTTATAATGAACCGTAAAACGGGATGATTCAGCACAAAGCAAAGCAAAGCCATGGGTATAAACTTCGTCTTGAGAATTTGACCCTTCTTTATCGACAGACTTCGCAGCCGGTTATTGGAGTACAGGATAATTACGGGGTTAGTGCAACGATCCTACGATAATTTGCGCAATGCTGTCAATTCTATTTTTAGAACGAGAAATAGTTTTGCAATGCTTTTTCAGTCGCTTAATCAACGTGTTATCAACCTTTATGCAGCCAAAAAATAATCTATGTTTAAATTTTAAAAAGAATAGGACGCGAGTTAGAAAATCACGGACGTGATTACCTTTTTAAAAAATACAACTTCACTACTCGTTAGCCTAAAACGAACTGAACTTTTATTTCACATGTGAGTTTAACTACAGTTAATAATGCAAACGTTGCACCCCGAAAGCTGCTACGTTCCATCGATGGTTGCCATCCGCTCCGATATCGATGTCAGCATGTTTCGATGCCCTCGTTCTGGTCGCTTCGTTGCTAACGTGGTGGTCAGCAATTCTAATCGTCGCCGTCCGGGTGGCTCCGATGCTAACTCGTCCCCCTTTAGAGATGAGGTTCCGTCCGAATCACCTCTCCAAAGGTCAATGGTCTGATAATTGGTTGGATGTCCCTCGGTGGTTCCTTCGCTGATGGATCGCTGGATATTTGCTTAATTTTGACTGTAGCCGATCTGTGGAGAAAGATTTTCAAAAGAATCACGATACCTGTTATCATGCAGGGGAATGCGAATATTCCCCCAAAAATGGACCAAGCTGGCCATTCTATGCTCGTATTATTCAGTCGGATGTATTCCATCTCCTTTCTCATTTCCAGGTGCAAGTGGTGTAGGTGTTCCAGGCTCAAATTAGCTATGGTAAGTTGCTTTTGAATTGTTATGCCGTCCAATGGTAGGTGAATTGGATCTCCACCCATACTCTGTATTTCGTTGGAGTAGGTAATGTTGTTGATGTTGACTTTGCAATCTTGAAACGTTATTAAAAAGGTTCCGGTAAAGGTACGATTGATAAGCCCACAAGTTGATGTAAAAGACATGTTGTTGTCCGAGTTGATGATGATGTTTTCGTCGTTGATTATGATGATTTCTTCCTTAGGTGGGTTCATGGTGTAGTTACAATTTGCTTGCTGTCCGGAGAGTAACTTTGGTATACATCTAGAGCTATCGAATGCCACTTCGTGAAGTTTGTAGATTTTTGGTTCCAATGTGTAGACAATGAAGTTGCCGGTTTCATGAGCTAGGTAATTTCTGTTCGTCAAATGAATTTGTTTGTGATTTGCTGTTACAGGAAAAACGTGAATCTTGTTGAATATCCTTTTATCCAAGATGGGAGTTTTTATCATGAGGGTTAGTTCCTTGCCGTTGGTTGCAATCGTTGAGTCTGCATAGTTGAGTGCTTCCACAGCATTATGAACTGTAATATTTTGTTTTGATAGATCTTGATATAAAATTTCTATTTCCTCTTGACTTAGAATTTTCTCATTAAGAATTCCTGCTTTTGCCAAAGATATGCTATCTACAATTTGTTCTAGTTTTTCTGCCAAATATTTCAAGTTGAGTAAAATGTTTATTGAATAAATTTCTAATGATTTTGAATTTGAAAGCTCTATTGCATCTTTTGTTTTAAATACAAGTTCCTTCATTTGTAAATTTAGTGCTCTATTTATTCTAATTTGTTGATGGTTATTAGAAATAAGGTCATTAATTGAAGTATTCAAAATTTTCAAGTCGTTTGCGTCCGGACTTCCGGCTATAAATTTCCAAGCTGTTCCTAAACTGTTCCAACGTTTATGCCGTCTAGAGGGGGCCAAATTTTTCAAAGTTTCATGAATCTGTTCAAATGTTTGTTTCGTGAGGCTTGTAAACTGATTGGATTGCAATTGTTCAAATTGAATTCTAAGTGTTTCTACGTGTGTTTTCAAAGAAGTAACATTGAAGTGGTGAATATAATAATGGGATGTTTCCTGAATTCTAGCGGTTCCTGAATCGAAAACAATTATAGGGAGATTATCTATCCTTTTGACATCAATCTTTTTGGTATGAATTAATTTTATAAACATGAGAATTATAAAGGACCAAGTCCTGGGTTTGGCCAACATCACCGAGTTGGACTTTTGGTGGCAGTCCTCAGGAACGGGGGATCTTCAAGCAGGCACTTATGGGTAGTCCGTTTTACCGTGGTTACTTCGGGCCAATGGTGCCGATCGGGATCAGGTCCTCGGTGTCTTGTAGATCGCTTTGTGGTATGCAGTGTTTGGCTCTTTGAACCAAAAACTAAGTACAATCGGGCTCTTTGAACCCCACAAAAATTATTTTCACTTAAGAGTTTAATTGCACTGATTATTGAAGATTTCTACACTGCACTATCACGTATACTCTTCCCGTCCAGGAGGATCTCGCCGGAGCCTCCAGTTAGAAAATCACGGACGTGATTACCTTTTTAAAAAATACAACTTCACTACTCGTTAGCCTAAAACGAACTGAACTTTTATTTCACATGTGAGTTTAACTACAGTTAATAATGCAAACGTTGCACCCCGAAAGCTGCTACGTTCCATCGATGGTTGCCATCCGCTCCGATATCGATGTCAGCATGTTTCGATGCCCTCGTTCTGGTCGCTTCGTTGCTAACGTGGTGGTCAGCAATTCTAATCGTCGCCGTCCGGGTGGCTCCGATGCTAACTCGCGTCATATTTATTTTGCAATGGCGTCGTATGCTATGTTTTAATTTTTGAATAACTTGAATTCGTATATGCAAGCTAATTAAAATTGCATGTCGTCATCTTTCGGGAATTGAACCGCCATCTTCTGATTCATAAGCTCTCACCGTATGATCCGCCCCATCTGCATCTGCAGAACAGACAGTGAAACTATCTTTACACTTGAGACAGTTGATAATGTCGATAAATGACATATATTTTTGCTGCCAGTCTAATTGCGAAACTCTATGATCTGACAGTATATGTGCTGTAAACCGAATGAAAGCTTGGTATTAGTTTGTAAAGCCACTTTAACACCCTGAAGCAGCTTTAAAGCAGTTTGAAAGCTGTGAGCCTAATGAAAGCGTCTACTGGTTTATAAAGCCACTTTAACACCTTTAAGCAACCGTAAAACGGCTCTATGTTTAAGACTGTTTAGAATCAGATTGTTTAGCAGAAAAATTCGCTATTAAGCTTGTTTATCAGCTTGTTTATGGAGAAAAGCTGGTTTGGAAAAACTTAAACTAGCTTAAACATCGCTTGGTCAAACACCATTTGAGTGCTTACCCAGGTAACCAATAAGCATTAGTATAAGCAGTAAATCAATCGTTTATTAGCATCCCTGGCGTTTTATACTGCAGGTTGCTGTTTATCAGCCTTTTGACTGCATAACTGTTCTAAATTGGCATCGATAATTCTATTTAGATTCTTCTTGTCGGTAACTAGCTGCAAATAAGCATTGTCAGCACTATAAGAGGGCTAGCAGTAAAGTAGCCGCATATTTTGCCAAAATAGCATTTAAGTAGCATTTAAGGCAACTTAAATGCTTATTGACTTGCATTTAAATTGCATTAAAAATGCTTATTGGTTACCTGGGTACTTTATGCAGCTTGATAAAACCTTTTTTCACCTCAATTAAGCTCCATTGCAGCTTTGAAAGCAGCTACTCAAGTAACAATTTCAGGCTGATCAAACGCTTTTATAGCTGAATTTATTCTACCTGTGGCTGAACTATGGTTTAGTATTAGAAATAAAAACCTTTTTTCAGCTCTTAAACATGTAAATTTGGTGATTTTATCAAGCTTCGTACTTGCTAATAGCTGCTTTCGAAGCTGCAATGGAGCTTAACAGAGGCTTTTGCGCGTTTTTAAATAACCAATTTGCGCAAAACTGGAAACAAGGCGCACGGAGGTTATATAAAGGGCGATATAATCGCTTAACAACTGTTTTTTCTGCCTTAAGCGAAATAGGCTGTATAAGTTCTCCAATTTCGGCTGAATAAGTATTGTAGAATTTTTTACATAATTTTTATTCAATGCATATTCAGCTATGGCTGAATAATAATGGCTGCTAAAATATTTAATCAGCGCATAAATGTTTCGTGGGAGGGCTGTTTATTAAGATGACAAATCGTTTATTTAGCTAGTATAGAACAATTATTGAGAATATTGACGGGTTGTGGAGAGGTTGAAGATGCGCCTAATCTGCTTGTGACACTATTATGTGAAGCAGCTGATTTACAGCGCATTGGTTGGCTGCTTAATCATTTATAGAATACAGAGGCCTTTGCTTAAATTTATTCAGCGTCTACCACCTGTATTCAGAGTTAAATCAGCTGTGACCAAATCAGTAGCATTTTAATTCAGCTTCGATGTTTGTTGGGGTACCATACAACTATAAGTTTACTTTAATATGTTATCACAGAACAGAAGTGGAAGTGGAAATCCAAACACGTACATGCTACTTTCTACAGATACTAGCGAACCTGGCGATAGCGAGTCACTTTTATCCACGAAAACACACGAACGTATACGAATGCACACAAAAGCATGTGAAAGCTGCTGTTTATTTCAGTTTCGCTTAAGGTTGTTCAGATAATCCAATTTACACTTAGTTCTATCCAAAAATATATAAACTTGTTACCTCAGAGCTTTTCATAAAATTTATTGCGGTCGAATCCATTGAATCTAAATTGGTTTGTGTAAAAAGCCAAAGCCATGGATTTATACCGTCTCTAGACATTACCCTTTTTTATCGACAGACTTCGCAGCCGGCTGTTAGAATACAGGAAAATTACGGGGCCAGTGCAACGATCCTACTGACTCTAACTAGCAATCCCCGCCAAGCCGAGATGGCTTGTTAGACCAGCATCGTACCTCGAAGCTAACTAGGCGGTGCTAACTGGTTTTTGTATGTGACATAAAATTGGTTTGTGTGTGTGACGCCTATGCCTGTAAATGCATATGTACATGCGTGTATACATATATACGTAAACATAATGACAAATATATTTTGTTCTTGTCGAACTGAGTCGAATGACAGTCGCCATTATGGCTCGAAGAAGCTGGATACATAAATGCATATCCAGCTTTTTACATGCTATAATGGCGGACGGCGTTCGTAATATTTAGATAGCATTTTTGACATTTTCTAAATACATCGCACGTTTTCTTTCCGCACGTTCCTTTAGTTTTAACGTGAACGTGCGGAAAGAAAACGTGCGATGTAATTACGAAATGTCAAAAACGCTGTCCAAATACAAAGTAAATTGATATATACCAGGTATGTGACCATCGAGGGTTGCATTAGTGTGTGTAGAAAGAAAAAGAAATAGTTCTGAAATATGGTGGAACTTGCATGAAAATTAAAACTAAATTAATTGTAATTAATTAATGCAGCTATATTATTCCAGAGAAATATTTGAATATTTACAATGAAATGTAAGGAATATATTTTTAAGTCATTTGCACTTGTAGCCTTCTTTATTATGCGTAAAAAATTTGAGAACATGGGTGACTAACTATTTCGATGTGCAATTGAAAAATGAATTAATGTTTCTAATACTTCACGATCAATACGGTATACGGTTGCTTAAATTAAAACACGTTCCATCCAACATTTTGCTTGAATGATGCTCTTGAATATCTGCATTTGATGTCTTCTTTTAAAAAATAGTTTTATTCGAATAGATGCTTGTGCTACTGCTTGAAAATCTTAAGTTGAAGTCACTGTTCCAAGATGATACCTTTTTATCATAAATTTACCCTTCTCAACACTACGTAGAAAACCATAAAAAGTAATCTTAGATTGCTACAAAACGGTCTTAAAAGATAATTAACACTTTAAAAGCTTACCAGAAATCAAACGAAAAATATCGCGGGCGGATAACAATGTTGCTCATGCTGCTTATTGAACAATCATGTCCGAGCATTTTAAAAAAAATCTTTTTTGTTTTACTACTTGTAGGAAAGCGATATAATGACATTTCTTTGAGACATCTTGATACCGTTTTGACGAAAAAATTTCCGCTTGCAATTTGAAATGTTGCACTTCATTGTATTCATGAAAATACATACTAGACATAATGTTCTAAGCATAAACATAAAAACTGTGAGAAAAAAATAGACAAATCTTGCGTATCCAACGATTTTTTTAAAAAATTAACTAATTTTCCATACAAAATGCTCGAAATCTCAGAACTAGTGTAGATGTGTTAGTGCAAAGTGTATATGACAGCTCGCATTGTCATATACCTGGTATATATCAATTTACTTTGGTCCAAATATTACGAACACACTAACACAGATAATACGGTTCGCCATTACGACTCGTAAAAAGCTGGATAAAATTATTGAAAAATATTCTTCTTTACGAAGAAAATGCTCACTTATGTTAAACAAATAATATTTCATTCAGATTTTCAGGTTTATATACCCAACGATAGGATGCGTCTTGAAAACTGCTATCCAAAATAACAGTCAATCAAAATATCAATCAATCCGGCAAGAGCACAACTCCTGTGACTTGTGCTCTATTGTGATAATAGAAACGATATTTAGATAAAATCATGCATTTTCCATTTTGGACTTATGGCCAACATTTTGCATCAAATACTCCTATGTGCGAAGTAAAGCTGAAATATTTAGACGAGTTGAGGAATTTCGTTTAGACGAAATTTTGAATGACAAGTGCACTCAAAACAAGAAGTCGTCAAAGTTCTTACTTATTGGTAGAGTTTTAGACCAGACCGTAGATGCCAGGTTTTGCTCGAACGATTGTTCGAACTTCCACTTCTGTTCTGTGTTAATACCCTAGACAGACATACAATTGTACCAGCGTTGTACGTGTACAGCGTTGTACATGTACAACGGAAGGGTGACAGACATACTACTGTACGTTGTACGTGGTTGTGCTCATCACCGATAATCTATAATTGCATGGTCTAAGCGTTGTTTTTTGTTCCTATTCTCGAAATGTAAACACAAATTTCAAGATGCCGAGCGTTTAGCGTTAAATCTTTGCCAAAATCTTGCAAAATAATAATTAATTTAAAATTCTGCTTAGTTTTTGTTATCACAACTACCAGTCATTGGCGCTGCGCGCAGTAAAAATCGAGCAGTTGTAGCTTCGTACAACGGTGAAAGAGGTAGGTACAGAAACCACCGTTGTACCACTTTGCTTGCGTGATTCTATCGTTGTACACGGTGACAGACATACAATTGTACAGGTACAACGCTGGTACAATTGTATGTCTGTCTCTGGTATAACGCACGCTCTTAGATAACTACTGGACTATGGTAGTTAGGCTGTTTATTCGCCGTTGATCGGCTTTCCAGCGGTTTTGCAGCTCAAGTACGATCTGGGTAGCAGCCGCATTGACCGCACCCCAGACGTCCGAGCTAGAACACATCCTTTGGACTAAGTTATCTGGAGTAGTGTCCTGTCCGCTAACTGCCATCATGTTGCTTCTCACGCCCGCGAAACGAGGGCATATGAAGAAAGCATGTTCTGCAGTTTCCTCAACGTCCGCGCATTCGGGACACTCGGGGGACTCCGCATGCCCAAATTTATGCAGATACTGTCTAAAACAACCATGCCCTGACAGAATCTGTGTCAGGTGGAAGTTGACTTCGCCATGGCGCCTGTTGACCCATCCGGATAGTTCCGGGATAAGTCTATGTGTCCACCGGCCCTTTGTGGAATCAGACCATGCCCGCTGCCATGTGGTCATCGAGGCCGATCTTGTGGTACTCCGTATGCCTCTAGTTCCACGTTGGTTGAAGCACTCTACGTCCTCGCTAATGATGATACCAATAGGCATCATACCCGCTAAGACGCAGATTGCGTCATTTGAAACTGTGCGGTACGCACTCGCCACTCTTAAGCACATGAGACGATAGGTGCTTTCCAGCTTGGCTATGAGCAAAACGTTCAACACGACGTTTGAACATTGCTTTAGAGATCTCAATGCACAAGCATACCAATACATTATTCCTGGTGTTGATTCTTGATACTGAATTAGCACCAGGAACAATGTGTTGGTACGAAGGAGATAAAAAGAGAATGTGGAACAGCTTCTACTCGAAAGCGCGGGAGCATTATTGTCTCATTAACTCGTTCATCTTTAGCATTGAACAATTTACTATACCACATATGCCATATTCCTATGGCCTGCGCTTCGATTCCATTTTTATTTAGTTACGAAACTAATGAGCAAAACGTTCAATACGACGTCTGAACGTTGCTTTAGGGATTAGCACCAGGAACAATGTGTTGGTACGAAAGGGATTTGAATATAGTGCGCGATTGTCATGCATTATTCGCAAAATTTTCTCATTAACTCGTTCATCTTTAGCATTGAACAACTTACGCACATTGCTTGTGGTATTCTGCAAAGTTATATGTCTATTTGCCACCGTTCGCAGGCATCGCAGTCACAGTAAGGTATTTATTCTTGAATTTGGTTCAATAGGTAAATTGAACGAAAAGTTTTCGGTTTGTAGTTAAAATTCAGAGACGAGTTTGCTGATAAAGTAAACCGTCGTATTCCGTTGTTATTTAAATAATAGGGGTATTCACGTAGCGCTTGCTATGTTGCGTATACGAAGTATTGCGTATTTATACTGCCGCTACTCACATAACAGTTCTATATCCATAGAAATCGGAGCTGCAATGCGAATTGCGGCAGTATATATATGAAATACACCGTTTACGCAACATAGCGCTACGTGAATACTCCTAATGTTTGTTTGACGCTTAAAATATAGAAATGCAATAATAAAAAAGCTGCGTTTTGATTAGTATTTTTCGCTGGTTGAACAGGTAAGCTAAACCCCCACTAGTCGCCACTGGTTACAATAGAAATCACATAATTGCTGCATCTTTTATGAGTCGATCGGTATCTAAACCATGAAAATCCATTCATATTTGGCAGAGCTATTACTGTTCAAAATCTTTCATTCTTTCGTGGCACTGGGTTGAATCCAAATTTTGCATTGACACCCTGCGGTAAGACGTAGTTCTACGTCAAAAAAACACGAATCAAATGTCACTGGTTTCGTAAAAATTGGTTTATAATTGTCAAAGTTATGACAATATCAATGACTCGGGTATGGGACTGGTATCCGAGTACATTTCAACTTTATGTTAAAAGTACCCGCATATGAGTCCCACCTGTTTCAATCGTTGTTTTCTGCAACAAAATATTAAGACTAACTTTTATTTTAGTTGCAATGATTGAGTCATGATAGAAAGCAAATACTTTGTACAAATGTGGTAAGCATAATTACGCGTAACACGAAATAAATAACAAACAATTGTACTTATTTCAATCGTCTTTTTCTCAACATAGTGATTTTCGTTATGGGACTGATATGCGGGGACCGGCAGCGTAGGCTTACTTCAAAATAATTTACAACTTTTACCCGGTATAAAACTAAAATTACAAAGCCGGTTCCAAAACGTTTCTCTGCTTGATCCAAAAACATCTGTCCTATATTTAAATCAAAAGACTTCAATCATGTGTAAATACAATTTCGTTTATTCTAGGGTATTCTGTGCCGTGGCTGTGACGTATTAACAAACCACTATTTGGTGCTGCCAGTTCCCAATAGAAATAATTATTATAAAGCATGCATCCGACAAGTTAACATTCAATGGAAAAACCAAAGAAAAGATGAACTGATCAAGCTCGATTCTACGAACTTACTTCCTACATACATTATGATAGAGAGTAGTATATCAGATAGAGTAAAGGTTATCGCCTATTGCTCTTTATCTAAGATACCATCATGTGCCCGACGATGTTTGCTTGAAGTTATTGTTAAAAATGATAATTGCTATTACCTAAATATTGAATATATATTTGTGGGAATAAAAGATATTCAAGTTCTATTTTCACGGTTTAACTGCAGGTATTATCAAGTCAGTTTTAAAAATATTAGCTCCAACCTGTATAACTCCAATTGCTACACTTTAACACATAATAAAAAACTGGAAACAATAAAAAAAAACATTATTACAAAAAATCCTTCAAACTGGATTGCAAGGGAGCAGGAGAAGTTGAATGAGGATGTGTATTTTCAGCGTCAAAACTATTTTTATTATTATTACTACAATGAATTAGAAGATGATGACGATGATGACAAGAATCTTCAAACGCCTACTCGTAAAATATATAATGTAAGCCGTAATTTCTAACATGAGAATGATAAAAATAACCTATATTTTAATAATAGGGTCCGCCGCCTCCAACTTCATCTGAACCTTATATTGTAACACCGATTCACCATCATCCTGAACTAAAGGAACAATGTGTTCGTTTGATAAACTTCGAATGGCCGCGGTCAAGAATGGCACGATTTTTGAGTTTGGAAACATCGACAGACACCTTACCTACCTCATTGATACTGTCGCAAATGATCAATGGAATTAATACCGTCCTTGGACACGCAAAACTTACTAATGTTCCAGCAGATAGCAATGCTGTCTTTTTAGAATCGGTCGTTGTTGATTTTCGTTATCGTGGTCGTGGAATTGGAACCTATTTGGTAAATGAAGCTGAACGCTATTGTACTAAGACCTTAAATATTGATAATGTTTATTTGGCGACATATGGTCAAGAAGTATTTTATGCGAAATTAGGATACATATTTTGTAATGCCATTAATCTTTTTGGCACTAACACAACTCGAAATACATCTAGTAAAAAACATTGGATGAAAAAGGTTCTTTCTGATTGGAAGATTGAATATTTAGATAGTAGAAATAATGAACTCACAGCATCTCCAACATTCGTTACAGAGAAAAAACTTCATTCACGTGCGCACATGTTGACTGAACATATTGGTGAGCACAAGCTCGGTGTAGATACTCGCTTATGTGTGGATGTCGCGAGCCTAGTTGATGTATGGGATGCTCGGTTAGGTGCGCGATTCGTCAGTAAAAGTCAGCCTGTTCGATCAACGTGTTCGTCCGTACATAGAGGCTTTGAGGAAGGTTTCGATAGAACTTCAATTAATGATCAATCAAGCGTCAATCTTAGAGAGTTAATCAAAAATATTCGCCATGTAGTCTATAAGCCTGCTATGAAAACAGAAACTGCTTTATGTGATTTAATAATAAACATGCATTCAATATAATTTATTTTTTATTAATTATAGTCTGTATTTTTTTTAAATTAGTGTTTACGGCCAACTCGGTTGTAAAAACCGCGCTGGTAACTATGACATTTCCATACAAAACATGTCAAGCCAACTGAACACCGAAATAGCTATCGAATGTCCTGCGGAACAGTAGAAATTTCTTTTCTGCAACCATTAAGACATAGAGATTTCTTTTAAAAATCACTTGTGTGCATCATAAAGGTTGAAATAGTAATGAATGCGCACCTGCGCACAGATTATTGTATTATGTATTGTTCCTAGACGTTCCGTGAGATATGGATTTCTTTTAGCTGGCCACAACGAAACTCGCTTCCGTTGTTTTAGTAGTAGGGTAACCAACCTATTTTGGACCCCATCAGCAGCTGTACATAATTTGGACACTTCCGTTTGATTTTGCTGTAAGTGTCCAAATTATGTACAGCTGCTGATGGGGTCCAAAATACGTTGGTTACCCTAGTAGCAGCAGCAGCTTTAGCTGTAGATTTATTTATAATTAGCGTTCAGAAATGTAGTATTTAAGTATAATTACTTACAAAAATCGGTCTTCACGTGTCTCTTAGCCTTATGAACAAATCTAATCTCAACACTTTAGTATTTAAGTAGGGTTTTAATTATTTTTAGCTGCATGATTTTAATTAGGTATTTTAATAAAAGAAATTAATTTTACTTTAATATAAGAAATAGCCCAGTTTTCATAAGCATTTTTGTAATAATAATTGTTTTAATGAGCAACCCTACAAATTATGCATCCCTAGTTCTATGATTCACACAACCTCACCATGCATTGCTGTAGGGACACACATTGTCAAGCTAGGTAGGACTGCGTAACTCACCCGCAGTTAGTTGATTATTGTATTCACATACGAAAGGTCGATAATAAAATATCTAGAAAACCTGACTTAAAACATGGTGTCAGAAGTGGGATACCTGTGACTTTAGCTGCAATTTTCATATTCCGCGTGCTCGCATAGTGTAGTTCGCGTAACGGAACCAGAGCAAGTGCTGGTATACTTCTAATAGGCTTTGAAAATTGCACGAGAAAAAACTGTAAAGTGAAGCGAAGATGGCTACCGGATTCGATCTTCGACTGCCTCAGCCTCTCGATTGTGCCAATTTGGCTAAAGAATGGCCTCGTTGGAAACAGGCATTCGGCATATATTTGCGCGCAAATGGTAAAATCACTGAAAGTGAGGAAAACAAAATTGCCATCTTTCTATGGCTAATTGGACCCCGCGGTGTGGAAATTTTCAATACATTGTACCCGGATAGAGCAAGTGCCGAACATCTTTTCGGTATTGATGTTGGTGTAAGTGCTAATGACGAAGAAGAAGCTGGCTTTGATGATGCGGTTGAAAATGTAGTACCTGACCAGCCACTAACACTTGCAAATGTGATTGAATCGTTCGATGATTATTGCCTTCCGCGCAAGAACATCGCAATGGAAGCTTTTAAATTCAATACCATTGCACAGAAAGAGAGGCAAACTTTCAACGAATTTGAAACCGAACTTCGTACACAAATACAATACTGTGAGTTCAAATGTCAGCGTTGTCAGGCTTCTTATTCTGATCGCATGCTGCGCGATCGAATAATAATTGGTGTGCAGGATAAGCAACTCCAGTTAAAACTCCTCGACGGACGAGATGATCCTCTCATGAAAGTTGTTGAAACTTGTAAAGTATTTGAGGCCGCTTCCGAAAACAAGCTTATCCTTGATCGCAAAGTGAATCTACTGGATGTGAAATCGGTTGAAAAGCAAACGGATGACGACCAAAAGGAGATTGCAACCATTGCCCGCAAACTGTGCTACAATTGTGGAAAGTCATTCAACCAAAATCACCGTCGCAGCTGCCCGGCGGCTAACGTGAATGCTTTGCATGTGGTGGTGCAGGACATTTTAGCAAGTGCTGTCGTCGCAAATTGGAGAAAAAGGAAGACAACAGTGTAAAGCAACAAACGAAGCACGGACAACTGGATAAACAAAAATCGGTATTCACGCTAAACTGGAGTGACGTAGGTGAGTCTTTTGTTTTAGATGAGGTTGGCAATGCATGTGTGAATTATTCTAATGGAAATGTTCATTTGTATAGAATAAATTCGACCGGGTTAAGCAGTGAGAAGGCATGGCACAAATTTATCATGTGGGCAGCATAAAAGTGCGTTTCAAACTAGATACTGGCGCCGATGTAAACTGCATACCGATTGATGTTGTAAATAAACTTGGTGTGCCGATTCATAACGTAAATAATGCTCTTGTTTTGGATTACAGTTCTAATAAAATTAAAATTCATGGAATAGTAAATTTGACTTGTTCTGATCATACAAAAGGTAATAATCACAGTGCGGAATTTTTGGTTGTCGATTCGAATTTTGAGCCGTTGTTGGGTTTACAGACATGCGTAAAATTCGGACTAATCAGTCGGCTAAATAGAGCTCAGTTTTCTGCCAGCAAAACAGAATTTCTTGATGAGTACCGTGATGTCTTTGAGGGATTAGGAAAGTTTCCCGGGAAGTGTTCAATAGTGCTCAAAGAAAACTCTGTACCAACCCTGTTCTATAGAAAGCGCATTCCTTTAGCCTTGCACGACAGAATTAAAACCGAACTTAAGCGAATGGAGAAGGAGGATATTATTTCATATGTTGACTATCCTACTGACTGGGTGAGCAACATGCAAGTTGTGGAAAAATCTAACGGTGCATTGCGAATTTGTCTTGACCCAAAACCACTGAATCAATGTATCAAGCGTGAGCATTATCTAATTCCAACCCAGCAGGATTTGTTCAGTCGCCTATCAGGCAAACGTGTCTTTACGGTGCTTGATTTAAGCAGTGGCTTTTGGCAAATGGAACTTGATCGGGATAGCTCTGATTTAACAACATTTATGACTCCGTTCGGACGCTATCGGTGGAACCGTGTCCCATTTGGACTTAACAATGCGCCTGAGATGTTCCAGCGTAAAATGGTACAAATTTTTGGGGACATTTCAGGAGTAGAAATATACTTTGACGATATGGCTGTATGTGGAGCTGACGAAGCCGAACATGATGATATCTTGTCTCAAGTTATGCATCGTGCCCGAGGAAACAATGTGAAATTTAACATCGATAAGTTGCAGTTCCGTACAAGTCGTGTTAAATTTATGGGAAATATAATCGGAGATGGAGTTGTTCATCCTTTAAAAAAAGATGTAAAGGCTATCACTGAAATGCGAAAACCAGCGAATGTTGCTGATGTTACGCGGTTCCTTGGTTTATGCAAGTATTTGGGAAAATTTATTCCAAACCTTTCCCGGCGTACATTGAATTTCCGTAAATTGGCTCATAGTGTTGCTCCGTGGGAATGGAGAGAAGAACATGAAAAGGAGATGGGTGACATTTTAAAGAAGATTTCGGAAGTACCAGGTTTAGCCTTTTTTGACCAAAGTAAACCCATTACCATTCAAACTGATAGTTCCAAAGATGGCTTAGGATGTGTCTTGCTTCAAGATCACGGCCCAGTTGCATACGCTTCAAAAACATTAACTAAGACTGAGCAGCGATGGGCCCAAATCGAGAAGGAATTACTGGCAGTTGTGTTTGCATGCCAACGGTTTCATTATTTCATTTATGGTCGAGAGTTTGTGGTTCAATCTGACCATAAACCACTTGAAACACTGGTCAAAAGAAGTATTGATGATGTAACTCCTCGACTACAGCGCATGTTCTTAATATTACTTAAATATCCTGGACTGTCTTTAATATATACTCCGGGAAAGAGTTTGCTAGTGGCCGATTGTCTTTCAAGAGCTGCTCTCCCGGAAACTGGCGAGGTTCAGGAGGACTTAGAACATGTTATTCATACACTTGTCAAAAGGGCATGTATGTCAAACGAAAATTTTAACCTATACGTAGAACATCTAAATCAAGATGAACGCTATTTGCGTGTCATCAAATACGTCGAAAATGGATGGCCTCCGTATCATAAGTTAGACGACTTGAGCCAGCTCTTTTATAAGTACCGTGAAGAGCTTCATTATGAGAACGGACTTCTTTTCAAGGATCACCGTTTAGTGATTCCCACAGAGTTACAGAAAATTATATGCAAATGGTTGCACGCACCACACTTGGGAACTGAGAAGACACTATCCAGAGCAAGGACACAGTTTTTCTGGCCGGCAGAGGTGGCATAAACCGCAGCGCAGACCAAAAGACACACATTCTTAAACAACACAACACTCGCCATGCGGTGTGTGTTCGCCCACAAATTCCCTTCAGTGTCTCTTTTGCTAAACACGCTCTTTCGTGTTTTACGCGCACCAACAAAAGGCAGTCGCAAACGCAGAGTGATAAATTTGCTGCGTGCTTTACCACACCAAGAGCCGCACTCTGCGCGGCTGGATTGTACACCCTGCGCTGGGTCAGTTGAAGTGGTGTGATTCAAAAAAACATTTTTACTGTTGCGGTGCCTGATCCGTACTAACTTAACATAGACCATATTAGTTGTTCAGTGCAGCGTGTATTTTCACTTTTAAAAGGGCAGAAAATTTGTAAATACAAAACAATTTTTTTGCGCAATTCCGCACGGAGTGTGGCAAAGGGCAGCACCAAGTGCTGTTTGTCACTCACTGGGCGATTTTCACCGAGTGCTGTCGTTCGCTGCCACTCCGCTTTCGCTCGTACGCTGTGTGCATATTAGCTGTAGAGGTGTGTTGCCGAATCGCTCTGTGCGACAAGGCATAATATTGGAACATTGGGCGCATAGTGTGAGCGAATGACAGCCCTGCTGGCCGGGAATGACAAATGATATTAAATAAATAACCACGAACTGAACGATCTGCGAGAAGTTTCGACGAAACAATCAAAAGGAACCACTCCCCAAGAAACATTTATCCGCTGAATAAACATTTTAGCAGCCACAATTATTCAGCTATAGCTGAATATCCAACGAATAAAATTTATATAAACAACTGTACAATACTTATTCAGCTGAAATTGGAGAACTTATACAACCTATTTTATTCGACTCGGTAAAACCCTTTTTAAGCAGTTACATCGCCTTTGTGAGCTTTGTTTCCAGCTTTGCGCAAATTGGTTATTTAAAAACGCGCAAAAGCCTCTATTAAGCTACATTACAGCTTCAAAGCAGCAATTAGCAAGCCTGAAGCTTGACTTAGATGTTTAAGAGCTGAAAAAAGGTTTTTATTTCTAATACTAAACCATAGTTCAGCCACAAGTTGAATAAATTCAGCTAAAAAACGTTTGATCAGCCTGGAATTGTTACTTGGGTAGCTGCTTTTAAAGCTGCAATGGAGTTTAATAGAGGCTTTTGCGATTTTGTTTAAATAATCAACTTGCGCAATTTTGTCAATTCTATTTTTAGAACGAGAAATAGTTTTGCAATGGTTTTTCAGTCGCTTAATCAACGTCTTATCAACCTTTATGCAGTCAACAAATAATCTATTTTTAAATTTAAAAAAGAATAGAACGCGTCATATTTATTTTGCTTTGGCGTCGTATGCTATGTTTTAAATTTTGAATAATTTGAATTCGTATATGCAAGCTAATTAAAATTGCATGTCGTCATCTTTCGGGAATTGAACCGCCATCTTCTGATCCATAAGCACTCATCGTATGATCCGCCCCATCTGCATCTGCAGAACAGACAGTGAAAATATCTTTACACTTGAAGCAGTCGATAATGTCGATAACTGACAAATATTTTTGCTGCCAGTCGAATTGCGAAACTCTATGATCTGACAATCTGTGTGCTGTGAACCGAATGAAAGCTTAGTATTAGTTTGTAAAGCCACTTTAACACCCTTAAGCAGCTTTAAAGCAGTTTGAAAGCTGTGAGCCTAATGAAAGCGTCTACTGGTTTATAAAGCCACTTTAACACCTTTAAGCAACCGTAAAACGGCTCTATGTTTAAGACTGTTTAGAATCAGATTGTTTAGCAGAAAAATTCGCTATTAAGCTTGTTTATCAGCTTTGGAGGAAAGCTGGTTTGGAAAAACTTAAAGTAGCTTAAACTTCGCTTGGTCAAACACCATTTGAGTGCTTACTTTATGCAGCTTCGATCGCTTGAAACCAACTCGTAAACAGCAATTGCTCATGCTGTTCCCGAAAAATGACGACATGCATTTTTAATTAGCTTGCAAATACGAATTCAAGTTATTCGAAATTTAAAATTTAGCTGCTTATGACGCCAAAGCAAAATAAATATGACGCGTTCCATTTTTGAAATTAAAAATACATTTTTGAAATTAAAAAATAGATTATTTTTGGCTGCCTAAAGGTTGATGAGACGTTGATTAAGCGACTGAAAGAGCATTGCAAAACTATTGCTCGTTCTAAAAATAGAATTGACAGAATTACGCAAATTGGTTATTTAAAAACACGCAAAAGCCTCTATTAAGCTCCATTGCAGCTACCCAAGTAACAATTTCAGGCTGATCAAACGCTTTTATAACTGAATTTATTCTACCTGAGGCAGAACTATGGTTTAGTTTTAGAAATAAAAAACTTTTTTCAGCTCTTAAACATGTAAGTTTGGGGATTTTATCGAGCTTCGGGCTTGCTAATAGCTGCTTTCGAAGCTGCAATAGAACTTAATAGAGGCTTTTGCGCGTTTTAAATAACCAATTTACGCAAAGCTGGAAACAAGGCGCACAGAGGTTATAAAAAGAGCGATATAATTGCTTAACAAGTGTTTTTTCTACCTCAAGCGAAATAGGTTGTATAAGTTCTCCAATTTCGGCTGAATAAGTATAGTAGAATTGTTTACATACATTTTATTCGATTCAGCTATGGCTGAATAATAATGGATGCTAAAATACTTAGTCAGCGCATAAATGTGTCGTGGGAGGGCTGTTTATTAAGATGACAAATCGTTTATAGCACAATTATTGAGAATATTGACGGGTTGTGGAGAGGTTGAAGATGCGCCTAATCTGTTTGTGACACTATTATGTGAAGCAGCTGATTTACAGCGCATTCGTTGGCTGCTTAATCACTTATACAATACAGAGGTCTTTGCTTAAATTTATTCAGCGTCTACCACCTGTATTCAGAGTTAAATCAGCTGTGACCAAATCAGTAGCATGTTAATTCAGTTTCGGTGTTTGTTGGGTCGTTCAGGATTTGTCACCTGAATATCCGTTTCATCGCGTCTCGACTGACATTTACGAATATGGGGGTCGTGATTGGCTTGTACTCATTGATGCATATTCTGGCTTTATATGTTGTGAGCGATTGGAAGATAAAACGATACGCAGCGTTTGTAAACTATTCGATCGATTTTTCACCAGCTACGGTTATCCAACCGTGATCTGTAGTGACAATGTGCCATTCAACTCACGGGAGTGTGAAAGATACGCTAACTTAAATAACATTATGTTTGATTTTTCAAGTCCCCGATATCCTCAAAGCAATGGACTTGCAGAAAAGGGAGTAGCAATTGCTAAAAATATTTTAAAGCGATGTTACGAAGCGGGAGAAGTAGATCAGTTCCAATATCGGTTACTCGAATACAACACGACGCCAGTTGTTAGCATGAAATTATCTCCCAGTCAATTGTTTTTCGGAAGACTTGTGAAGACTCGACCACAGAGAACAAACATCCAAGCGAAAGGTCCCCACTTGGATAAAACTTATGTCAAATTAGTTGGGAAACTATAGTGATGATGTCGCTGAAGGCGCAGAAAATTCTACACTAAACTCACAACAGCTAGCTTCTGGCGCTAGCATAACGCTTATTGTCCATATATACTAGCGCCAGAGGAGCCAAAGGTTGTCAGTGTGCAAATCAAAAGAATCATTTAGTTGGGAAACTATAGTGGTGGTGACGCTAGCATATTAGGTGATTTTAATTTGAAATTTTATCCAAGAATTCCCGAAAAATTTGTTCCTGAATGGATGTCTGTTCTCTGTGATTATACCATATGCATTCACCTATTATATCCTCCACACGGGTGAATAACCCAGGATTCCTTTTCTGCTCGGCGCTGATTGATCGCAGGCTTGAAACCTCGTCGTTGCAGCAGTGACATGGCACCAGACTTGTTATAAACACCTCCCGGTGCGACACGGCTGCCAGCAGTCCACATACGCACGGCAATGGGTGCTTTCGATAATAGGACGCACTAGCGTTGCTACATACTGCCATGCTCCTCAACAACGCAAAAACCCGATCGAAGTGCCTTGCCTTCCGTTAGGCACCAACGAGCACGGTACTAACGACGGGCCATATGACGGCTTGCATGATTTCGTTCTTTGCTTTCTTTCTCATTCGTTCATATTCGGTGTACGTCACTGAGTTGTCAGGACGTTTGGGCACCGTTCTCTTGCCGTGCTTTTGCCTTGCTCGAGCAAGTGCCGGCTGGTGTACTGGCACGCCGTTTCGCTCGCAAACTAAAAAACCTTTATAATATACTAGCTGACCCGACAAACTTCGTATTGCCACAAATTAACCTGTGTTGTACATAAATCATGAATCTCGGATGATCTTTGTCACTATCTCGAGTTTTGCAAGCCCCCCAGTGGGCGGCGCTTCCGACGGCGGGTCACCGGCAACACTCGCGACCGGCTCGTCCTGAATGATCTAGTGTTACTATAGATAGTTTTTGTGGTCTTGTTAGTGATTAATGTTTTATGGAAGAGTCTCGAATTTCTCGAGTTGGATTAGTTTTTGAGTTTCGCAAAAATTTCTGTTTTATTTGTATGAGAGTCCATATCCCCCTACCACAGGGGTGAGAGGTCTCTAACTATCATAAAATAAATTCAAGACTCAAAAATCTACATGCTAAATTTGGTTCAATTTGCTTGATTAGTACTCAAATTATAAGGAAATTTGTATTTCATTTGTATGGGAGCCCACCCTCTTAAAAGGGAAAGGGGTCGTAATACACCACAGAAAAAAAATTCTGCCATCTAAAACTCTCACATGCCAAATTTGGTTCCATTTGCTTGATTAGTTCTAAAGTTATGAGCAAATTTGTATTTCGTTTGAATGGGAGCCCCCCCCCCCCCTCCTAAAAAGGTAAGAAGTCCTAATTCATCATGGGAAAAATGGTTGCCTCCAAAAACACCCACATGCCAAATATGGTTCCATTTGCTTGATTAGTTCTCGAATTATGAGGAAATTTGTATATCATTTGTGTAGAAGCCCCCCCTCTTGAAGTGTGGAAGGATCCTAATTCACCGTAGAAAATATTTTTGCCTCCAAAAACCTCCACATGTCGAATTTGGTTCTATTTGCTTGATTAGTTCTCGAGTTATGGGGAAATTTGTATTTCATTTGTATTGGAGCCCCCCCTCCTAATGTGGGAAGAGGTCCTAATTCATCACAGAAAAAATTCTTGCCTCCAAAAACACCTACACGCCAAATTTGGTTCCATTTGCTGGATTAGTTCTCGAGTTATGAGGAAATTTGTATTTCGTTTGTATAGGACCCCCCCTCCTAAAGTTGGGAGGGGTTCCAATTCATCATTGAAAAAAAAATTGTCTCCAAAAACACACATATGCCAAATTTGGTTCAATTCGCTTGATTAGTTCTCGAGTTATGAGGAAATTTGTATTTCATTTGTACAGGAGCCCCTCCTCTTAAAGTGGGGAGGGGTCCTAATTCACCATAGAAAATTTTCTTGCTCTCGAAAACCTTCACATGCCAAATTTGGTTGCATTTGCTTGATTAGTTCTCGAGTTATGAGGAAATTTGTATGGAAGCCCCCCCTCTTAAAGGAGAGAGGAGTTATAATTCCTCTTATAAGGAGGGGAGGGGTCTCAATTCACCATAGAATAAATTCTTGTCATCAAAAAAAACACCCACATGCCAAATGTTGTTCTATTTGCTTGATTAGTTCTCGAGTTAGGAGGAAATTTGTATTTCATTTGTACAGGACCCTCCCCTCTTAGAGTGGGGAGGGGTCCTAATTCACCGTAGAAAATTTTCCTGCCCTCGAAAACCTTCGCATGCCAAATTTGGTTCCATTTGCTTGATTAGTTCTCGAGTTATGAGGAAATTTGTATGGAAGCCCCCTCTCTTAAAGGGGCGAGGAGTTACAATTCCCCTTATAAAGAGGGAGGTGTCTCAATTTACCATAGAATAAATTCTTGTCACCGAAAACACCCACATGCCAAATTTGGTTCTATTTGCTTGATTAGTTCTCGAGTTATGAGGAAATTTGTATTTCATTTGTATAGGAGCCCCCCCTCCTAAAGTGGGGAGAGGTTCTTATTCATCATAGAAAAAATTCTTGCCTCCAAAAACACCTACATGCCAAATTTGGTTCCATTTGCTGGATTAGCTCTCGAGTTATGAGGAAATTTGTATTTCGTTTGTATAGGAGCCCCCCCCCCACTTAAAGTGGGGAGGGGTCCCAATTCATCATAGAAAAAAAATTTGTCTCCAAAAACACACACATGCCAAATTTGGTTCCATTTGCTTGATTAGTTCTCGAGTTTCCTCATAATTGGTATTTCATTTGTACAGGAGCCCCCCCTCTTAAAGTGAGGAGGGGTCCTAATTTAACATAGAAAATTTTCTTGCCCTCGAAAACTTTCACATGCCAAATTTGGTTCCATTTGCTTGATTAATTCTCGAGTTATGAGGAAATTTGTATGGAAACCCCCCCTCTTAAAGGGGAGAGGAGTTATAATTCCCCTTATAAAGAGGGGAGGGGTCTAAAATTACCCTAGAATAAATTCTTGTCACCGGAAACACCCACATGCCAAATTTGGTTCTATTTGCTTGATTAGTTCTCGAGTTATGCAGAAATTGTGTTTCATTTGTATGGGAGCCCCCCCTCTTAGTGGGGGGAGGGGTCTCTAACCATCACTAAAACCTTTCCTGGCCCCAAAAACCTCTACATGCAAATTTTCACGCCGATTGGTTCAGTAGTTTTTGATTCTATAAGGAACACAGGACAGACAGACAGACAGACAGAAATCCTTCTTTATAGGTATAGATAACTGCTTGGAGCGATACGGTAAAAACTTATGAACGGTAGCGGGTGCCTTCCACAACGTCGTGTTGGTGTTCCATATCCGCATTTTTGCAGGTTCCGGCCTCACTATTTGGCAGTCAGAACAGTTTGAAATCATTTCTTCAATATCTCGATCTATTCCGGTCCACCAGCAGTAGCCGCGAGCAAGCGACTTGGTTCGGGTGATACCAAAATGTGTGGAATGTAATTCTTCCAGTATTCGTTGTCTCAAGGTAGCAGGCACGTAAACACGGATTCTTCGTAGCAAGCAACCTTGAATCAGATTTCGCACTGTTTGATCCTCTGCTGTAGCTTGCGCCAGCTCTGCTGCAGTTGTTGGAAGCGTATCGATTTGGCTCAACTTAATGACATCGGTTTCTTCGATATCATTTTCTGGATTGACGATCGTCGGAAACGTATCTCATAGTCGAACGATTGTAAATAAGTTGCATAGTGTTGCATACGCAAAGCCGACATTACTGGTAATCCCTTATGCTCTCCGAAAATCTTAGAAATCGCTTGATTATCCGTTATCAATGTGAATTTCCGGCCATACAAGAATTGGAAAATCTTCTTTACTCCAAAAATTATCGCGTACGCCTCTTTGTCCACCTGCATGTAATTTTGTTGTGTACGGTTCAACGTTTGTGAAGCAAATTGAATTGGACGTTCAGTTCCATCTGTATACAGATGACTAAGCATTGCACCTACACCGTAAGGTGAGGCATCTGTAGCAAGTAACAAGGGCATTTCAGGCGAGTAATGTACAACCCAAGAAACATTTATGCGCTGAATAAACTTTTTAGCAACCATAATTATTCAGCCATAGCTGAATATGCATCGAATACAATTTATGTAAACAACTGTACAATACTTATTCAGCCGAAATTGGAGAACTTATTCAACTTATTTTATTCGAAGCGGAAAAAAACACTTATTCAGCCGTTATATCGCCTCTGTGCGCCTTGTTCCCAGCTTTGCGCAGATTGGTTGTTTAAAAACGCGCGTAAGCCTCTATTAAGCTACATTACAGCTTCAAAGCAGCTATTAGCAAGCCCGAAGCTTGATTTAGATGTTTAAGAGCTGAAAAAAGGTTTTTATTTCTAATACTAAACCATAGTTCAGCCACAGGTTGAATAAATTCAGCTAAAAACGTTTGATCAGCCTGGAATTGTTACATGCGTAGCTGCTTTCAAAGCTGCAATGGAGCTTAATAGAGGCTTTTGCGTGTTTTTAAATAACCATTTTGCGCAATGCTGTCAATTCTATTTTTAGAACGAGAAATAGTTTTGCAATGCTTTTTCAGTCGCTTAATGAACGTCTTATCAACCTTTATGCAGCCAAAAAATGATCAATTTTTAAATTTAAAAAAGAATAGAACGCGTCATATTTATTTTGCTATGGCGTCGTATGCTATGTTTTAAATTTTGAATAACTTGAATTCGTATATTCAAGCTAATTAAAATTGCGTGTCGTCATCTTTCGGGAATTGAACCGCCATCTTCTGATCCATAAGCACTCATCGTATGATCCGCCCCATCTGCATCTGCCAAACAGACAGTGAAAATATCTTTACACTTGAAGCAGTCGATAATGTCGATAACTGACATATTTTTGCTGCCAGTCGAATTGCGAAACTCTATGATCTGACAGTATGTGTGCTGTGAACCGAATGTAAGCTTGGTATTAGTTTGTAAAACCACTATAACACCCTTAAGCTGCTTTAAAGAAGTTTGAAAGCCGTGAGCCTAATGAAAGCGTCTACTGGTTTATAAAGCCACTTTAACGCCTTTAACCCTCTAGTGCCCAAATTTTTGATTTGCTTGAAAAAATTTTAAAATGCTCATTTCGTGGCCAGAATAATGGAAAAAATATTCTCTAATTACTAAGTTCAGGAATAGTTTGATTATTTATAAAAATTCGTAGCCCGCCAATTGGCGGGGTTGGGCACCTGGGCGCAAAAAAGTTGCAAAATCAAATTTTTCGATTTAATTCGGAACATCGATTTCAGAACATCTATAACAGTGCTAGTATTTATGGAACTAGTTATAATGAGCTTCAACTGAAATTTTTGACCATGTGGCCTATTTTAGGTCCCGGACAAGTTCCTTCGAAATCCGTTCCGTGCTTGAATCTGAAAGGAAACCCTCCCCGGGCCCGGAACCGGTCATACGGCCTCTGTGAGACATGAGATGATCGCCAATCGCTATTTTGTCGAGTGCTGATGTTTTTTGATGCGACACGACATAATTTACTGATGCTGAAATGTCCCTTTATGGGAACCGGTTCCGGATTTATAATGTCCCCCCAGATTCGGATAGCGCGCACCATGGCTCATAACTGCGGCAAAGTAACCAATATGTCCACATTCGATGATATGCTTACAAAAATCAGCAGATTTCAAATAAGTTTTAAATATTTGGCAACTTTATCTAAAAAAGCCATGTCACGGTCGCCCAAGGAACTCCGGAATAACTCCGGGACCATATGACATATGCTTATTATCTATAGATATTATGAAAATAGAAAATATTTCCGGAAAAATTCCCAAATTTGGTGAAAAAATATTGAAAGATAAAAAAGTTACGGCCATTTTAGTAAATTTTGCAGTGCTAAAAATGAAGCAGACCCTAGAGGGGTTAATCGAAGCGTCTTGCGGAGGAAAACTAGTCTTGACTTCCAGCTTGAATGCATCATTGAATCTCCTTACCCGTAATATAGTCGGCGGTGACCAGAGATCCCAAATATATGAACTCATCAACCACTTCCAGTTCATCGTTGTCTATAGTCATTGCCCGTGGGAAGCGAATCTTTCCAAACAGACACAGAAACAGTTGTATATTCAAATTTGGCAATGAATTCAACAGAATCACCACGATCTTGCTTATTGATGTCCTTATCAGTAAGCAGTTTGCTTTTGGGGATTCTATTACTCCGAATAGTCCCCAGTCGTATATTCCTCTCGTTCCTCTCGAGTGGAGATATAAAATCAATGGTAATGTCGTACCATGGTCGTAACCAAATTGACCACGTTCTCATAGAGGGCCGGTTCTTCTCTAACATCACGAACGTACGCTCCCGTCGGGGTGCGGATATTGATTCTGACCATTACCTAGTAGCAGTACATGTGCGCTCAAAGCTGTCCACCGTATACCGGACACGTCAAAGCCGCCCTCCTCGGCTGAACATCAGGCAGCTAGATAACCCACAAGCTGCCGAGAACTACGCGCGAGTACTGAATGAGGCACTGCCTTCTTCCGAGGAGTTAGGTGCTTCAAACCTCGAAGACGGTTGGGGCAGAATACGCTCGGCCATCGGAGAGGCCGCTACCGCGGCACTAGGTATTGAGCCTCGGAGTACACAAAATGATTGGTTTGATGGGGAATGCCAACAAGCGGTGGAAGAGAAAAAAAACGCTTGGAAAAATTATCTAAGTATTGCCACTAGAGAGAACCTGGCCAAGTACCGACGAGCTAGGAACCAGTTGACCACGATCCTGAGGAGAAAAAAACGCCAAAAGGAGGACAGAGATCGTGAAGAATTAGAACAACTATTCCGAGCTAATGACACGCGCAAGTTTTATGAGAAGGTGAACCAAACTCGGAAGGGCTACACACCGAAACCTGACATGTGTAGGGACGAGGGAGGGAATCTAATTACAAACGAGCGCGAGGTGGTCGACAGGTGGAAGCAGTTCTTCGATGAACACCTCAATGGCGAAGTCGCAGAAGGAGGCGGAACGGAAATTAACCTAGGAGCGCCCATGGAAGATAGCGATGTCCTAGCACCTGATCTCCAAGAAGTCAAACGAGAAATCAGGTTGCTGAAGACCAATAAAGCCGCTGGGAAGGACCGCCTACCGGCAGGGCTTTATAAACATGGCGGGGAAACGCTAGCAAAGGCTCTACACTGGGTTATTTCGAGGACTTGGGAGGAGGAAAAGCTACCGGAGGAATGGATGGAAGGAGTGGTTTGTCCCATCTACAAAAAGGGTGATCGGCTAGACTGCTGCAACTATCGTGGTATTACGCTGGTAAACGCCGCCTACAAGGTACTCTCCCAGATCCTGTTACGCCGGCTGTCACCGATAGCACAAGGTTTCGTAGGGAATTATCAGGCGGGTTTCATGGGGGCTCGCGCAACTACGGACCAAATGTTTACTATCCGACAGATCTTGCAGAAATGTCGGGAGTACAACGTGCCCACGCATCACATCTTTATCGATTTCAAAGCAGCATACGATACAGTCGATCGAGACAAGCTATGGCAGATAATGCACGAATACGGTTTTCCGGACAAACTGACGCGACTGATCAGAGCTACATTCGATCGAGTGATGTGTTTCGTACGCATCTCTGGGACACTCTCGAGTCCCTTCGAGACGCGACGAGGGTTGAGACAAGGTGACGGTCTATCCTGCATGCTGTTCAACATCGCTCTTGAGGGGGTGATCCGACGAGCGGGCATTGAAACGAGAGGCACGATTTTTACCAAGAGTAGCCAACTTCTAGGCTTTGCAGATGACTTCGATATCATAGCCAGGAACTTTGCGACGGCGGAGGCAATCTACGCCAGACTGAAAGCGGAGTCTAGGAGAATTGGGCTAAAAATAAATGCGTCGAAGACCAAATACATGAAAGGAAGAGGCTCAAAGGAAACAAATGCGCGCCTCCCACGGACGGTAACCGTTGACGGCGACGAACTAGAAGTGGTAGAAGAGTTCGTGTATTTGGGATCGCTGGTGACCGCGGACAACAACACTAGTAAGGAGATCCAGAGGCGCATCCAAGCGGGAAATCGGGCCTACTTTGCCCTTCGTAAAACGCTACGATCAGGAAGCATACGCCGCCGCACGAAGCTAACAATGTACAAAACCATTATTAGACCGGTAGTTCTTTATGGACTTGAAGCCGTGACGCTGCTTACGGAGGACATACGCGCCCTTGCCGTGTTTGAGCGGAAAGTGCTGCGGACGATATTTGGCGGAGTACAAACTGAAAGCGGAGAGTGGCGGAGGCGTATGAATCACGAGCTACAGGCACTGCTTGGGGAGACTCCCATCGTACATCTAGCGAAAGTTAGCAGGCTACGGTGGGCCGGACACGTCGTAAGGATGCCGGACGACAGTGCGACGAAAACGGTCCTCTTCAACAACCCCACCGGCACCAGGAACAGGGGGGCCCAACGTGCACGATGGCTCGACCAGGTCGAAAGCGATTTGCGACTTCTGAGACGATTAGGAAATTGGCGACGTGTGGCCCAAGACCGAGTTGAATGGAGACGAGTGCTTGAAACAGCACGAGCCACCCCGGCTCTATGCTGCTGAAGAAGAAGAAGAAGGTAATGTCGTATAATAATAATCGAGAAATGATTTTTAAAATCCGGCAAAATTTTAGAAAGGCGAACAACAACATTAGTGGCTGCTCCCAAATCAGGATTGCCTACACCATAATATGCTTCGAAACTGTAACCTTTGAAAAACCTTTAGAGTCTGATAGAACATGAAACTTAAATCCTCATTTATGTGATTTGTTTGATAAATTGGGTTTTTCATTTTTGTAGTACACATTTGTTCACTATAATCTTTTATCGGCTGGTAATTCATTTAATTTGTTCATTAACACAAACTTATTAAGCGGTATAGATTAAAATTTGCGGTTTTAAAATGGTCTATGATAAATACCATTTTGAATAATATTGTCTTGCTTATCAAGATTTTGTCGTTAAGGAGACACCGAAAGTGGCTAACGTTATTGTGTTAGAGCGACTCACACTGTACTGTACATCTCATGTGTTCGTTAAAAACCTAAACGTTTATTTGAATGTTGCATTAGTATTGGTAATATATGTCAAATGGCAGAGCTTGCAAACATAAACACAGTTTATCCGCAGCCAACCGCACCGACCACGAACATCCCGATATGTGGTGTATTTTCTTTATCAAGACATTCCGATTCATCTAAGATTTGCAGCAGCAATCCTATTGATCCTATGCATTCAATAGGATGGCTAATTAATCCGTTTGCATCGAAGGCGAGTTTTTGATTGCTGATCAGCTGTTGTTTGTTTACATTCTCTAAGCTTATCGATGCTGCAAAAGCAGAAAGCTCTTTAAAAGCTCATTGATGTGGCGAAACTTTGAGACCGTGGTGCTGTTTTTTTCGGAAAGCGCTAGTGCAACGAAATATGTGCGCAACCAAATATCTATTAACCAATTCCAGATTATACGTTTTTTGAACACCTAATGATCTATGATCCGTTGAATTTATTTTCCATTAGTAATTACGTTTTGCTGAGCGTTTGTTGATATATACCGGGTCGATAAATGGAATGCAAAATTTAGGAAATTCTAACTGCACTAGGAGCACTGTTTACGTGCTCTGCCAATACATATGCATTTTTAAGGCACAAAACAATACATGCATCGAACGGTAGCCATTTATCCAGCCATCTTTGAGCCAT
This sequence comes from Sabethes cyaneus, assembly GCF_943734655.1. NCBI lineage: Eukaryota > Metazoa > Arthropoda > Insecta > Diptera > Culicidae > Sabethes > Sabethes cyaneus. Next base: position 78,453,878 of record NC_071353.1, read on the forward strand.
TTTCGGTTTCCCCTTAAGCAGTAAAATTCGCCGGGTTTCAATGAATCTGTTTCTTGGTTATAGAGTTATGGTTTTAAAATACCATAAAATGCAAAAATGTTTTGTGATATAGCTATAAAGCGTTATATTGTAGCTCGTCAAAAAGCCGCACTGAAAATTAGGTGATAAGTCCTGTAAATTCTCCTTCCATGTTAATGCCACTGCATGCTTGTGTATTTTTCAAGGCATGTAAAAGAAGCTAACAAGGCTTATAACAATAATTTGTAGCTTAAACTCGAAAAAATCAATAAATACAACGAAAACAGCACGTTGTCAAATTACCAAAAAAAAGTTGACGTTAATGCCCAACCCCGCCAATTGGCGGGGTCAGTTCCTTGATAAAAATCGGCCAGTTCCTAAACTTTTTATAGCAAATGTCCTTTCGTACTATGAAGTACAACTTATCAGCTACTCACCAATAATTTTTTTGTTCATTTATTCCAAGAAATAAGCAATTTACAACAATTTGAATTTCACTCTGCAGAGCAAAATAATTTTTTTCTCAGTTTTCTGGCATTTTTCAAGTTTCGCACGAAATATCTGTTTCAAATTAACGTAATAAAACAAACAAACCACTTGAATAGTTAGATTGGACTATAATGAGAAGGTATGGGTGGATCTTAACATAAAACGAATAAGCATAGTAGATTTACAACGATTTTGCTGAAGCCCGCCAATTGGCAGGGTTGGGAACTAGAGGGTTAAGCAACCGTAAAACGGTTCTATGTTTATGGTTGTTTAGAAGCGGATTCTTTAGCAGAAAAATCCGCTATTAAGCTTGTTTATCAGCTTTGGAGGAAAGCGGGTTTGGAAATTTAAAGTAGCTTAAACATCGCTTGGTCAAACACCACTTGAGTGCTTATTTTATGCCGCTTGGATCGCCTTAAACCAACTCGTAAACAGCAATTGCTCTTGCTATTTACGGGTTGGTTTAAGGCGATCCAGTGTACAAGATTTTTCGAAAACAGATACTGATGAAGCCTGCATGTCGTAGGCGAAATACGAATAAATATAAATAGCAGAATTTAATTGGAAAGTTTTTAATTTCATAAGATGGTTCAATTCCCGAAAGATGATGACTTGCATTTTTAATTAGCTTGCAAATACGAATTCAAGTTATTCGAAATTTAAAATATAGCTTATGACGCCAAAGCAAAATAAATTTGACGCGTTCCATTTTCAAAATTTAAAGATTATTTTTTGGTTGCATAAAGGTTGATGAGACGTTGATTAAGCGACTGAAAAAGCATTGCAAAACTATTTCTCGTTCTAAAAATAGAATTGACAGCATTGCGCAAATTGGTTATTTAAAAACACGCAAAAGCCTCTATTAAGGTCCATTGCAGCTTTGAAAGCAGCTACCCAAGTAACAATTCCAGGCTGATCAAACGTTTTTTAGCTGAATTTATTCAACCTGTGACTGAACTATGGTTTGGTATTAGAAATAAAAACCTTTTTTCAGCTCTTAAACATCTAAATCAAGCTTCGGGCTTGCTAATAGCTGCTTTGAAGCTGTAATGTAGCTTAATAGAGGCTTACGCGCGTTTTTAAACAACCAATTTGCGCAAAGCTGGAAACAAGGCGCACAGAGGCGATATAACGGCTGAACAAGTGTTTTTTTCCGCCTCGAATAAAATAGGTTGAATAAGTTCTCCAATTTTGGCTGAATAAGTATTGTACAGTTGTTTACATAAATTTTATTCGATGCATATTTAGCTATGGCTGAATAATAATGGCTGCTAAAATATTTAATCAGCGCATAAATGTTTCGAGGGAGGGCTATTTATTAAGATGGCAAATCATTTATTCAGCTAGTATAGCACAATTATTGAGAATATTGACGGGTTGTGGAGAGGTTGAAGATGCGCCTAATCTGCTTGTGACACTATTATGTGAAGCAGCTGATTTACAGCGCATTCGTTGGCTGCTTAATCACTTATAGAATACCGAGGCGTTTACTTCAATTTATTCAGCGTCTACCACCTGTATTCAGAGTTAAATCAGCTGTGACCAAATCAGTAGCATTTTAATTCAGCTTCGGTGTTTGTTGGGTATACGACGACAGCTGCTGATACACCTGATCCTGTAACATATCTTTCCATAAATGCAATACATCGGCGGACCTATTCCAGTTTATCCTCGGATATTGTATTAGGTCGACGCAAACTTATATTAGTGGTCCAAAAACCAGACGAGCTCGATTCGTCCTGTGTAATCAGGGTTAGTGTCACAGCCAGGATGTGTGATCATGAGAACAACAAAAAATTTTTGAGGCCATCGTGAGTAACTGATCGCGGTAGAAGTAAGGAGATACGAATTATGGCTACAAGGATATGTAGTAGTAAAGGGGCGCTGACAGATTTAGTGGATAAAGTTCATAAAACCCAAATTGTCGAATTAAACCAACCATCTAAGACAGTACGGCTTCCGTTAGCATTGGCCAAGAAGGAAGGACTGCCTATCGAGTTTTCTCACGTAAACCAATTTCACGTGGAAACGCAAAGGTAATTTCAAATGAGCCCGCAAGTCGTTTATTCAGACGGAAGACATGTGCATGAAGGTTACTGTTTGGACGATGAAAGAAGGAAATACATTGATAATTTTGGAAGGGAGAGAGCAAACTGAGGATGTAGAATTTACTGACGATGTCCGTAATTTGCATGCCTCCCTGTTGGCCTCGAGGTATAATGCAGGGCTAATAAGCCAGTCGTATGTGCGAATCTCGGCTGGGAGAGGCTGTTAGAGTCAATAGGAAAGTAGTAACCGGGTCTGCAATTGTCCTGTACTCTAATAACTGGATGCGAAGCCTGTCGTATAAAAACAGAAGGTCAAGTTTCGATGGCGGATTGTAGCACCTAGGATTTGCTCTGTTTTTTGTCCGTAATTTATATACATAAAATAAAACTGAAATGTTTGTAGTGAGTCAAGTATCATAAAACTAACACGATACAACAGTGGCAACATCTACTGCATTTGTGAATGAAAATATTTATTTTATAATAAAAATTATCATATAGAAGATCAATTCTTAATATATATTTAATACCCGACTACGAAACAGTAAAAGAGTACAGGAGGGGAATAATGTAGTGGCTAGTGGTGAAATTAAATAAAATATCTTCAGTGTAAGCAAAACGATATATATACTCTGCACCTAAACAATTATCGCATTGTTTTAACAGCATTATCTTAAAGATGTCAAAGTGAGATAGAGATGATTCACATAGAAATCGTGCGTGAGTCGACATCTTCGTAAGTATTTGTGAGCTCACAAAATGCGATCGTGTTGTGCGATGTGATATTGGACGAAAGAGAGATAGAACACCCGAGCTTTGTGATTGCGTCTTGTTTGTTCAGCGGTCGGCTAAACTGGAAGCGAAAAAGCCGAACGTCATTCCGTTAACGATTGTTGTGGTATACGGTCGCGTAAAATTTTGATCCGTGAATAAAATGGCGGATACGACAGATAGCAAAGGCAAAACCGACGTAGGATGGTAGCGTTTCGGAGCAAAAGAGCGATGCAATCGCGAGTGTCGTGGAGAAAAAAACCAACTATCCGCGGCCGGTGTTAGTTTGTCGTCTGCGCTGCCGGCCGGAACCGGCAAACTTTCGTCTGACGGTGACAGTTTTAGCTCAAGTATTGGATGGCTTTGGATTGTGATTCTGTGGATCTAGTTTCATCGGTTTTGAGTGCTGTCGATCAGCAAGATAGTGACAGTGTGGATGGGTACAGTTGCGGCGCGATTAAGCTACTTTTTTTCTCCTAAATCAAAGTCGAATTCGGTACTGTCGTGGTCGCTACTGTATCCAAAATAAGGCCACACACATTTCTGGACACGAAACGATTACTAGTGCTTTGATTGCTGCGCTGAAGCATGGCAGTCAAAATTCGTTCAAAGAGCGCAACAATCCAACAATGCATATTCTGGCGTGTAATTTACTGACCTGAGGTTATAGCGATAAGAACAGTGGTCGGAAACTTTGGTTCGTGCTTCCAAAGACGATGTGATGAACGATCGTATTAGAGTTGATTATGAGAATTGCGCCCCGTTTACCGACAATTGCGTGGATGATTTCGGAACGAAGATTCCACCGAAGTGGATGTCGAAACAGGAGCTCAGTACGTTGGACCCGAGTACCGGAAACAATTTTGTTTCCATCGATGATAAGCATTCAACCGATAGTTGCAAGCACCTGATTGCTCAACTCGTAACTTCTTGAAGATTCCCTCGCTGGCTTGCGATATACCGGAGCTACGTTGCTATCCTGTTGACTTTTATTCTGATAATGTAACCGGTCATAATGCGAAAGATAATGAAGTTCTATCTAACCTGGTTAGATGAGACTTATAACTAAGCCGTTGATTAATATTTTTATGATTTGTCTCAAAATGAGCAAATGTAAGAAGAAAAAAAATCCTAACTATAATAATGAAATATATTGACATTCAAATAAAAAATAAATATATAAATAAAAAATCTGACAATAAAATAAATTTGAAACTTTGATTTTTGTTTAGCTATTTTCTCTAAAAATCCCACGAGAAAAGGTGATGTTTAACAACATTACTGAAAGATTTTGAGGGATCTTCGTGTTCCCTTAATAATGTATATGCTATTGCGGTTGCTGCGCCGAAAGGATTGCGACTGCTGAGCTTCTGTCTAACTGGTCAACAACGATGCAACCGATGATGGCACGCACCATGATTCAGCTGTTCCGGTATTTTTTACGTCCTCGTAATCACTGCGGAGAATTTCCAAGTGACACCACACACCCTCCCTCAGTGATCCAGTATCGATATTTCGCTTTGAATGCTAAAACGACGAACAGCAATGGCAATGACTACGTTAAGCTATTTCATAGAATTACACTTACCGCCTTACCGTATTCACTTAGGTTTCGAGAACGGTCTTGCGAAGTGGTTCCTGCTCGTAGTAACAGCAAGTCGTGACGTGGTCCGGAACGCGACCAACAAACTCCTCCGTTGCCGGTATTTTGTACGACAGCCGGTTCACCTTATCATGGGATGTAAAATTGCAACGGCGAGCCACCGATAAATTTATCAAACTGCAGGTTGTCAAAGTATGTACTTTCATTGAAGAATGCTCTATACTGCATCCTTCCACTGAATATACAAAATAAAATATTTACTCTGGCAAAATAAACCAGCTACGAACGGGACAGAAAAACAACACAAACGCGAAGAACAACAACATCATCAGAGAAGTTTTTGACAGATGGTCTTGCAAAATTTGCATTCACTGCAAATAGATGCAAAGCGATATTTGCAGTGATTGCAGCCAGGGATGCCAGGTGATTTTTTGAAAAGTCTTCACGAACCAAGAAAAAATGTCTTCATTTGTCTTCTTTCGGCTTTCCAGAATTTTTTGCCCATTTGAATTGCACGCTGAAGACATGTCTTCAAGTGAAGACATTTTAAAATAAAAGTCTTCTTTGTAACAAAAATGTCTTCAAAATGAAGACATGTCTTCACTTCTGGCATCTCTGATTGCAGCATTTGCAGTGAATATATTTAATATAAATCTAGTGAGACGCCCCTAGTACATGACATAAGACATCTGTCCTTTAAAATGTCACTAACGAAAACAAATCTTACAAAATTACTACCGTGCACCGTTTACTTCCTATTTTTCATATAACATTTCTAAGCTCTAAAATCTAATGATTAAAAAGAGCATCTTTACTTAACTTAATCAGCTCCAGGCCGTGGTTTCCTCTGCTGTACGAAGAAGTCGTCTCCATTCTACTCGGTCCATGGCCGCAATTCGCCAGCCACGTAGTCTACGTAGGGTCCGCAGGTCGCCTTCCACTTGATCGATCCATCTTGCTCGCTGCGCGCCCCGCCGTCTCGTTCCAGTCGGATCGTTATTGAGAACTTTTTTAACCGGGCAGTCGTCCGACATGTCCAGCCCATCGCAGGCGACCGATTTTTGCGGTGGCAGTGATGGATGGTTCCCTAAGCAGCTGATGCAATTCATGGTTCATTCGCCTCCTCCACGTTCCGTCTTCCATCTGCACTCCGCCGTAGATGGTGCGCAACACCTTCCGTTCGAAAACACTTAGGGCGCGTTGGTCCTCCACGAGCATAGTCCATGTCTCATGGCCGTAAAGGACTACCGGTCTAATCAGCGTCTTGTAGATTGTTAACTTCGTGCGGTGGCGAATTTTGTTCGATCGCAGCGTCCTACGGAGTCCAAAGTAGGCACGATTTCCTGCCATAATGCGTCTTTGTATTTCTCTGCTGGTGTCGTTGTCTGCGGTAACCAGTGAGCCCAGATACACGAACTCTTCTACCACCTCGATTTCATCACCGTCTAAATGAATCCGGGGAGGGAGGTCAGCATTCACTTCTTTAGAACCTCTTCCTTTCATGTATTTTGTTTTCGATACATTAATGACAAGTCCTATCCGTTTGGCTTCAGCTTTCAGTCCGATGTACGTTTCCGCCATCCTCTCAAAGGTACGTGTAATGATGTCAACGTCGTCAGCGAAACCAAGAAGCTGGACGGACTTCGTGAATATCGTGCCACTCGTGTCTATACCAGCTCTTCTTATCACACCCTCCAAAGCGATGTTAAACAGCAAACATGAAAGCCCATCACCTTGCCGTAACCCTCTTCGAGATCCAAAGGGACTCGAGACTGCCCCTGATACTCGAACAACACACATTACTCGATCCATCGTCGCCTTGACCAATCGCGTTAGTTTATCCGGAAATCCGTAGTAGTGCATAATCTGCCATAGCTGATCTCGATCGATCGTGTCGTACGCCGATTTGAAGTCGATGAATAAATGATGCGTGGGCACGTTGTATTCGCGACATTTCTGCAACACTTGCCGAAGCGCGAAAATCTGGTCCGTGGTGGCACGGGCACCCATGAATCCCGCTTGATATTGCCCCACGAACTCCTTTGCAAATGGTGATAGTCGACGACATAAAAGTTGGGAGAGTACCTTGTAGCCGGCGTTCAACAGTGTGATTGCGCGGTAGTTGCAACAATCCAACTTGTCACCCTTTTTGTAGATCGGACACACGATGCCTTCCGTCCACTCCTCCGGTAGTAGCTCATCCTCCCAAATCTTGACAATGACCCAGTGCAGCGCTCTAGCCAGTGCGTCACCACCGTATTTCAGCAGCTCGCCGGGTTGCTGATCAGCCCCAGCCGCTTTATTGTTCTTCAGCCGACCGATCTCTTCTGCTACCTCCTGGAGGTCAGGGGCTGGTATTCTGTATTCTGAAAAGAGCATCTATTGATGCGCAAAATTTGTTTGAAATTTGTATAAATTTATTTGGAAAAATCAACTCACTAGTATTTTTAATCTTATACACCACTTTACCTACATGCTTATATTAACAGTTTTTCTTCGCTTTTTGCTTTTCTTGTACAATTGTGAGTAACAGCAAGTGAAGAAAATAACAATTGAAATTTGAAATCAAAGAAAGAAAAAAACTTTTCGATTGAATCCCACTATTTAATATTTATTTGCAACAGATACGTAGTTCGCCTACGATGTGCAGGCTTGTAACAAGTACATGTATTGAATAATTGTATATACTTTTCTGTTATTATTTGCCAAAATTCCATGATTAGTATTACTTGTATAAATATAGATATTAGTTAATGTTCAGGTCACTGCGTAAAATTAATTGATTGTTTTCAAGTAAATTTCCAATTAAAATCTGTTGTCGGCAACACCGCGCACGACACACAGTGTTTGAATCAAATGTTCAAATATGCTTCGATCGTAATGAGATCCCAGACGCTCGCTTACGTGCAAATTTGCTTATCAGCGCTAACTCGATCGAGGAGGTTGACCTGTCGAAAAAGGCTGATGACCCGCCCGCAGTCGGGAGAGTGTTTCAATTTTCTCTCTATCCTTGGGGTTGGTCGGGTTGGCTAGATGCAAGCCGTGCGGTAGAAGAAGATCACTTTAACCGAAATGCAACTTCGTACTTTCGAACACAGCGATAAAGGACTTCGCTAGGTAGATGTTTCGATAACGAAGTTATCAAGAACGGCTTATCTGAGGATCACCTTGCCCTGATCTTTCACTTTGATCTGACCCGTGAAAGAGGCAGGAGTTGTCCGTAAAATTGAGATTCGCGTCGTGAATTAGTGACTAGGTGACAAAATACATGAAGATTTCTTTTTCAGTTAGCTAAATAGTTTCCCTTTCCCAGAGATAGGCAGGGATAGAGCGTACCGCGCCTAGAAAGTGCTACCCGTGTGCGACCGTAGTGCGTGCCCGCAAGTGTGCTGCGAGAGGTAGGGCACCTATTATTGCCAAAAAGGCGGTGTGTGTAAAATTTGCATGTGGTTCTTTTTATATTTGGGTATTAGATTCGCCACGGAACACATCATCTGCGTAGCGTCACATTGTCAGCGACTTCTCGACCCCACCGTCAGCTTCAAGCTTTTCCGGCCCGCTACAACGCCGGACGAGGGTAGCATCCGATACTTTGCGCCCTGTACGGGATAGGCTGCCCGAATAGGATTCGGCAGCATCCAGCAACCAGTAAAGCAGCCAAATCTGCACACGCCGTGCGCCGTTAGCAGGAGAAGAAATTCGGGATCCGCGTGGCGCGGATCGAACCTAGATCGCGTATTGCCCAGCAGAGGGATGGCGGCCCCGCCATCTTGTTAAAGTACATCGACCACCAGCAGCAATGGTAAACCGCATATAAAACCCGGGTATTGCGTGAGTACTTTCATATAATTCTGTTGTCCATGCGCATGCGACTATTATACGGGCCGTGACCCTAAACGAACAAGCAGCAGCGGATTGATAGCCGCCCACCGCACATGCCCCGTCAACTGAACGCATCGTCTTGCACACACCGCTAGCGAGTAGGGAGAGAATGGGAAAGGTAGGAAATAAATAGGCCTAGACAAATGCAAATCTTTGATCGATCGAACAATAATGTATGGAAACGCACAATGCAAATAGTTTGCCGAATTATTTTGTTAATATAAAACTGCAGTAGTACGGAAGGAAAGAGCATTCACTTATGAAACGAATCTCCATGTAGCTGGCTTAAAGAAAATTTCATGTGTTCGGGTTGCGTCGGTTTTTAGGTTTCTTTTTTTGTGATTATTTTCTACTGGGGCGGCTGACTCCGAAATCAGCCACGGACACTCTCGAATCGTTTGCCGTTATTTTGAAGTGGAAAACTGGACTCGGCCAGTGATGAAAATCCCCCGTTCAGTTTTCTGTCCTCGCAAGTTCCCAAGCTGCGTTTTTAAGTACTAGGTCTGCACTGTAGGTAAAGTGTTCTGACGTATCGAGTATACGGAGTATATCGCAACGTGTTAAGTCTGCCAACCCGCTTCCCTTCCCGAACGAGGAAAAAAAAGGAATCTCTCCCTGCGAGAGTCTCAGGCTGGGCAACCGTGAATCTCGGTGGGTGGTCTCTCCTTCGGAGAGTGGCGCTTAAGCCACCCGCTTATTGATCGGGTAGCGAGCAGGCGGACCTGTTACAGGCTTCATCAGTGTCTTATTTCAACGCGTATACGTATCTGTCGCGAATAAATATTAAATAGTGGAATTTAGTCGGTAAAAGTTTTTTTCTTTTCTTTTATTTCAGAGTTCGTATTCCACTAAGAGGCTTCAAAAACTTCAGACTATTAACATGTTTCTCACTTTTCTTGAATTTCAATGCAAATTTAAAAATTGCAAATTGTCATCACATACACACGTACATACATTCATACATACATACATACATACATACATACATACATACATACATACATACATACATACATACATACATACATACATACACACATACATCACACACATTGAATACAATCAACATTTGATTGATATGTTTTGATTTCACACGTTTTAACGGTTTAATATACGGTGCTCGAGTGATAAAGTCTGAATAACTTTTGAATGAACCGTCCGATTTTAAAGAACTCGGTTTAGTTTGATGGATCTCACCAGTAATTTTCAAATAATAATAAAATGTGTGATGTTTTTCATTGAATTAATGTTTATATGTTTCAAAAATATGTTTTAAATACTATTTTTTCACATTTCTTTATGTAACTTTCAAACTATAAGTCCAATCATCATGAAATTTGGAAGTTAAGGGTTTGCAAGACTCCTCTTTCATATGCAATCAATTTTGTTCAAATCGGTTAAGGGACCTATGAGATAATGAAGTCCCATATTTTTCGAATTTTTATACATAACTTTTGAACTAAAAGTCCGATCAGTATGAAATTCAATAGCAACCTATGGGACACCTAGACCTTTCATTTGACACTAAGAACATTCAAATCGGTCCAGCCATCTCCGAGAAAAGTGAGTGAGATTAAAAGCGTTACATACACACTTAATTCCAAAATAAAGTCTCGGTAAAGTAAAATACCGAACTACACAAATATGCGTCTGTTTTTCCGTGATATCGGTAAACAGTTCTCGTTTTACCGTTACTTGGAATATTATTTTACTGAGATATCGGAAATGAAGCTTATTTACCGAGATACTGCAATCTTATTTGCCGAGAAGATCAGTAAAACAGTAAACCCCCGAGCTCAGTAAAATAAAGTGCCGAATCTAGGTACTTCAATATCGTTTTAACGAAATTTCGTTAAATGCTACTGAGAAAAGCCACAAAATGTTTTACCGAGATTTCGGAAAGCAATGTCAAAAATTAACTGTGCGCGATCGACAGCAGTTTCGTTACCGGTGAAGTTAAAATTGTGAAAATGGATGATTTTCATAGATTGACATCGATTTTCGTAAAATACACAAGTGTACGACAGTATTTATAGATCAACACAAAGCATACGGATTTTACTACGTTGCGGTAGTTTGACAGTTTTTCCATGGGTTTTCTGTCAAATTTCCGCAACGTAGCAAAATCCGTATGCATTGTGTCTGGGCCTTTAGACTATGCGAATGTTACGATATATTTGCCACCAACTGCATGCCCAACGACAAGCAATTCTTTGTGTTTATCAGAGCAACAATTTTTTCAGTAGGCAAATTAACCACTACAGGTGAAAAATTTGCTCGTTCTACGTGGTTCTACTTATTATTGCCTTTATATTTCAACAGTTTATACTATCAACTATACTATTACAGTGTTAAACTGTTAAACAATAATTGTTTAAAATAAAAAAATGGTTAATTATGATAGTTTTATTCAAAATTTTATTGATTTTCATAAACTTATTAAAAATACCGAGTTTTCAGCATATTAATACCGTAGTTCGGCATTTTCAGCTAGTGTTTTACAGAGAATCTCGTTAAAATTTGACAGTTTGGGTCGGTTACGCTTTACGAATATTCGGCAATTTCATCCGAGTTTCAGTATTGATTACCGGATTACCGGATCCGCATGAGAAAGGGACCTTATGGAACGCAAGTAGCTACGATAAAACTTCCTATTGAAGCAGCCAACAAGGCACTGAAGACTGGGAAAATCAAAGTGGGCTGGTCGGTATGTCCGTTGAGTATCTCAAAGCAGCCGGAAGTATGCTTTAGGTGCCAAGAGTTCGGCCACATTGCAAGAAATTGCAAAGGACCTGATAGGAGCAAATTATGCAGAAGGTGCGGTGAAGATGGTCATAAAGCTCATGACTGTAGGAAGCCACCGAAATGCCTGATCTGTCCAAATGAAGATGGCAATAAACACGTGACAGGAGGCCCGAGATGTCCGGCCTCTAAACAGGCGGCGGCTGCTAGATCATAGTGCAGGTGACGCAAATAAACCTGAATCACTGCGATACAGCACAACAACTGCTCTTGCAGTCCATGGTGGAAGCACTGAGTGACATAGCTATTATCTCGGAGCCATATCGAATCCCATCTGGTGATGGGAATTGGGCAGCGGACAAGGCGAAAACGGCGGCAATTTGGACGGTGGGAAGATATCCTCTACAAGAAGTAGTCTATTCTGCAGAAGAAGGCTTCGTGATCGTTAGAATTAACGGTGTTTTTATCTGCAGCTGCTACGCGCCTCCACGATGGACAATAGAGCGGTTTAACCAGATGCTGGATCAGCTGACGGAGGCGCTGGTCGATCGGAGACCAGTTGTTATCGCCGGTGACTTTAACGCCTGGGCAGCTGAGTGGGGAAGCCGCCTCACCAATCCAAGGGGTCGCAGTCTGCTAGAGGCCCTAGCAAAGCTAAATGTAGTTATAGCAAACGAAGGCACTACTAGCACATACCGTAGGGAAGACCGGGAGTCCATCATTGATGTCACCTTCTGCAGCCCTGGTGCGGCAAGGATTACGAACTGGAGAGTGTGCGAGGAATATACCCACAGTGACCACCAAGCGATTCGGTACCGCATTGGAAACGGGACGCAGATGGAATCATATGGGGGACAGATAAGCGAGCGGAGGTGGAAAACGGCGTGCTTCAACAAGGGTGTATTTGTTGAAGCGCTCAGGTTTCAAAGCATTCCTTCGAACCTAAGTACGAAAGTGCTGACGGCAGTATTAACACGAGCGTGCGATGCCACTATGCCGAGGATAAAGAGACCGAAGAACGGTCGCCGCCCAGTCTACTGGTGGAACACGACGATCGCCGAACTACGGGCAAATTGCCTTCGTGCCAGAAGGAGAAGTCAGCGGGCTCGCAACGAGGCCGATAGAGAAGAAAGAATACTAGTGCACAGGATAGCAAGAACCGCACTTAACAAAGCAATTAAGCTCAGCAAGAAATCTTGCTTTGAGGAACTTTGTCGTAGCGCCAACGCGAATCCTTGGGGAGATGCTTACAGAGTTGCCATGTCAAAAATTAAAGGTCCTTTTGTACCACCCGAAAGGTGTCCGGAGAAGATGAAAGCCATTATCGACGGGTTGTTTCCGCAACATGAAATAACACTCTGGCCAAGCCCCCCGTATGGCGAGGAGACGGAGCACGTAGAGGAAGCTCGAATCACCAACGAGGAATTAATCGAGCTGGCGAAGGCCATGAAGGGAAAGAAAGCCCCAGGTCCAGACGGAATTCCGAACCTGGCTTTGAAAGTAGCAATCATGGAGAATCCAGACATGTTTAGGACCACACTGCAGAAATGCGTTGACGAAGGTAGCTTTCCTGAGACCAGGAAGCGCCAGAAGCTGGTGTTGCTGCCGAAGCCGGGTAAACCCCCCGGCGATCCCTCAGCGTATAGGCCTATATGTCTACTGGATACGGTTGGCAAGCTGCTAGAGAGAGTAATCCTGAATAGACTCACCAAGTACACGGAGAGTGAGAACGGCCTGTCAAACAAGCAGTTCGGCTTCCGGAAAGGCCGGTCCACAATAGATGCCATACGAATGGTAGTGGATGCCGCGGAAAAGGCCCAGAAACAACAAAGAAGAGGAAATCGCTATTGTGCGGTGGTCACTTTAGACGTGAGGAATGCTTTTAATAGCGCCAGCTGGGAAGCAATCGCCCGTTCGCTGGTTAGCATGACGGTTCCTGTGTATCTCTGCAGGATTTTGAAAAGTTACTTTCATAATCGTACACTGATATACGAGACAGACAGAGGGGAGAGAAGGATTACAATCACGGCAGGCGTTCCCCAGGGCTCCATCCTTGGCCCGACGTTATGGAACGCGATGTACGATGGAGTATTGAAGCTGAACCTCCCCAGGGGTGTGGAGATTGTCGGCTTCGCTGATGATGTGGCGTTGGTAGTAACTGGCGAATCAAGAGAAGAGGTGGAGGTACTCGCCATGGAATCCATACATATGGTGGAAGATTGGATGGGAGAGAATAGGCTGGCATTAGCTCATCATAAAACAGAGGTGGTAGTGATTAGCAACCGAAAGGCAGTGCAGCAGGCAAAGATCATAGTTGGAGAATGCATCATCGACTCTAAGCGGGACGTGAAGCAGCTGGGCGTGATCATCGACGACCGACTAAATTTCAATAGCCACGTAGATTATGCCTGTCAGAAGGCAGCAAAAGCGATCACAGCGCTAACCAGAATCTTGCCGAACAATTCGGCGATAAATAGTAGTAAGAGGAGGCTCCTGGCTAGTGTTACCACGTCAATACTTAGGTATGGCAGCCCTGCATGGATCTCGGCATTAAGAACGAAAAGAAATCTATCGCGTTTGAATAGTACGTACAGACTGATGAGCATGAGAGTAGCGAGCGCCTACCGCACCATATCACTGGAAGCGGTCTGCGTCATTGCCGGCATGATTCCCATTGGATTGGTATTGGAGGAGGATCTAGAATGCTACAGAAATAGAGGCCTCGGCGGAGCTCGAAAACGAACACGGGTAGATACATTGCGTAAGTGGCAAGTGGAATGGGACAATGCAATCAATGGAAGATGGACTCATCGGCTGATCCCGAATGTGTCCACGTGGATGAACAGGAAACACGGGGAAGTCGACTTCCACCTGACTCAATTCTTGTCAGGCCACGGTTGCTTCAGAAAGTACCTACATAGATTCGGTCACGCAGAGTCACCTCTCTGTCCGGAGTGCGCTGAAGTAGAAGAAACACCGGAGCACGTAGTGTTTGTCTGCCCACGATTCGGGGCAATGCGAAGCGAAATGTTTGCCACCAGCGGTGAGGATTCCAGCCCAGATAATGTAGTCCAAAAAATGTGTCGCGACATTCACACGTGGAATATAATCAGCCGAACCATCACACAAATCATGTCGGCGCTGCAGCGAAAATGGCGCGAGGATCAACAGTCGAGTCCTTAAAAAAAGGTCTCATGTAATCGGTCTCGGGGAATGTTTCACCGCCGGGGAACTTCTCGTCGGAGTAGGGTAGCTTCACCGCCGGGGACTACTCGAGTCGACGATAGCAGAGTGAAAGTTGACAAAATAACAACACTCACGGAAAGAAATCCTGCGAGGGTGGCCGTGAAGGGATGGACGTTAAGTTGGTCGCCGTCCCAGCATCGGTGCACGTCTCGACAGGTGTACGGAGCAGTGCACAGGCAGAGCGTACAGAGTAGGTTGCAACTGCAACGACAGTGAAGAAACGATCAGCGAATTATGCATCCCGATTAGCATTGTCTCGACAGACGCATCGGTGGAGTAACGAGCGGGACGGAGCAAACCAAGCTTGGACAGAAACATTACGAGGGCGAATCGGTTCGCGTCTCGACAGGCGAAGTGGAAGTGCAGTGGCGAACTCAACTGAGTAGTGCTGAGCCCAATAAGAAACCCTGCGAGGGTGGCCGTGAGGAGATGGAAGTCATGATGGTCGCCATCTCTGGATCGGTACACGTCTCGACAGGTGCAAGGAAAGTGGACGGTGAAGGAGCAGGAGTAGCATCAAGAATGGCAGAACCCTGAGAGGGTGGCTGTGAAGGAGTGGACGTTATGAAAGTCGCCATCCCCGGATCGGTTCACGTCTCGACAGGTGTACGGAGCAGTTTACAAACACAGCCTCCCCCCGAAGTAATACTTAACGGTAGTTCCGGGGGGGTTAAGGTCAGACGCCCGTGAGGTTTTTAGTGGGTTAGAGTCCCACACTGTGCCACATACATCATCAGTGTGCCTGGCATAGAGCGTTTCCTCACATAAAAAAAAAAAAAAAAAAACACACACACACACACACACACACACACACACACACATACACACACATACACACACAGAAAATGCTCAGTTTTCGAAACTGAGTCGAATGGTATATGACATTCGGCCCGCATGACCTTCTTTCCATTTCCGGTTTTCCAAGTGATTTCTATACCTTTATACTATATATTTATATAGTAGAAAGGCAAAACGTTTTACTTACTTTATTATATTAAAACCACAAATCCTTCGAGTCATCATCAGCTGCATGCATTTTCGCATCAATTTTATTTCTTGCGCCCAATCCCATAGCGGCAAAAATCTGTTTGTTTTACAAATTTGTCCAAAAAAAGAGGTTTAGAAATAATTGATTACCTACAAAAGGTTTATTTTTTTTTTTCACTCATTTTCAGCACCACGGCTGCACTATCACTTGCTACATACAAGTCTTTTCAGTTTACAAAACTACGTTTCCAGTCACCCTGGCTGCAGAAACATTTTTTCATTTGAAAAATTTCGTTTCCAACTGCAGAATCATCTTTGCATTCCCATAACTATCCGTTTCCAGCTCACTAGCTGCAGAAAGCTCTTTTTTTACATTTAATAAAACTGTTTCTAGCCCCCTAGAAAAACTCTTTTTCATTTACATAACCTTTCGTTTCCAGCCTCCCTAGCTGCAGAAACTTCCCAATTCTTATTGGGCCCTATTCTCACAGTCACCTCACCTAAATTTTTCAGGTGAGGTGACAATTTGCGATTCTCACAGTCACCTAGGTGACCCCGCTCACCTGGGTGACTGTAGAAGGGCCCTATTCTCACAGTCACCTCACCTCACCTCACTTCTTTCACTTTTCTGTCACCTCACCTACAGTCACCTCACCTTGCTGTCACCTCACTCACTTAGAGCGATTCTCACAGTCACCTTGAGTGAGGTGACTGCTGCGTGGCTATGGCTATGGGCCCTATTCGCATAGTCACCTCACCTAAATTTTTTAGGTGAGGTGACAATTTGCGATTCTCACAGTCACCTGGGTGACTTCAGTCACCTAAGTGACTGTCAGAATCGCGTTGGGTGACATGCGTCACCTAACGGAGCGATTCTCACAGTCACTTAAGGTGACGGTGGTCACAGAAACGCAAGAAAAAAGTGACGAATCAGTCACCTAAAAAATTTGAGTGACTAGAACAAAACCAACAAGTTAAATATGTGCAAGAAAAAAGGAAAACACCTTTTAAGAAAAGTTGAAGATCTACGCAGCTCATAAATGGTGATTCTTTTAAAATACTAGCTAAATAGAGTGAAAAAATGAATAACTGCGGAAACTTCAAAGAATCTAGTTAGCATTGTCGATATTGCCAAATATTCGCGGTGCGGAATATGCTGGTTTGCCGAAAACCTTAGCGGAACATAATTGTGCGGAAAACTGTAATGCTGAAAATTCCGTTTTGCGGAAACTATTTTCTCCAATGCCCATCCATTGAGGTTCGTAGTAAAGATGGTCGGGTAGCGGAAAATTTGCCCGAAACCCGCACCCGTACCCGTACCCGCCGGGTTCGGGTCGGGTTCGGGTATTGAAAAAAAAATAATTTGCTGGTTTGGGTCGGGTACGGGCTCTTAATTTTAGTTTTTGAAACCGGGTACGGGTCGGGTCGGGTATCTCTATTGACCACATTTAACACTAAAGATGGTCGGGTACCCGGGCCCGTCCCGTACCCGTCGGGTTGCGGTCGGGTTCGGGTATCAAAAATAATAAACTTGCGGGTTCGGGTCGGGTACGGGTTTTTAATATTTTTCTTGATCGGGTACGGGTCGGGTTCGGGTATTCAAATTTTCATACCCGACCATCTCTAGTTCGTAGCTTTAGGTCTGCCTGCCGATTACTGTTACTACTACGTACTCGCTTTCGCTCGTTCAGACCGATCTGAAGGACAATACTAGAAGATAGTCAGCCCTACGAAAACAAATAAAACAATACGGAGGTAATTTCTGCACGGGCCTTAGCCTTATCGTCCAGTTAGCTTCGAGCTGCGATGCTAGTCTAACAAGCCAGTCGTCGTAAGTCCGAGTATCGGCTAAATATTGAGATTGACGAAGAAGCAATTCAATTATCAAAACGACTGACGCTGGAAGATCTTTTTAGCATGTAAGACAATTCTTGTGTTACATTGATTTATAGTTTCACAATGAATTTTTCTTTTCCAGAGAAGCGATTGTATATGGCCTGTGGTTTGCCGCCTAAAGAAAATAATTTATGAAGGAAGTGCTTTCCGTGAATCTGCCTTTTGGCATCGACAACGAAAAAGTAGGTTTCAATTAAAAATATCTTATGCCGAGTGGAACGAATTGAAATTGCCTCCAAGAAGTAACCTGTGTCGTTCTTGACTTATAAGACCATTAGTACTTGTAGTGTATATGTATAAAGTTCAATCTCTGTGATTCAACGTCAACGTAAAATTCTGTATGGTAAAACTTGGTAGGGGTAGTAGGGGCAATATGGGCCATCTAAGCAAAACTCATCATAAAACATGTAGCGCGTAATCAAAATTCTAATAATTAACATAAACTTACGATTTGACATGTCTTTGATAAACTAACAATGTTAGCATATTGATTGATTACGAACAACCATCAAATTTGAATGTTTAATAAACGATACTTTTTGCTTCGTTCAAAAACCATACAGGGCATAATGGGCCACTATATGGGGTAATATAGGCACTTTAGTTAAAGTTACCATTTTAGCCAGTTTTTACTAGTAAATAACATAAAAGATTATATAATATAAGCAAAAAGGAGAAATGGTGACTATTTTCATTTCATTTAGCGGTTGTTTTATGATTGTTTCTATTTACCAATTTTTTTTTCAGTTGAACAACATAGGCAACATGGCGGTTCAAGTGGCAGGCAGATGAAAGACACAACTTTTGCTGTGTAACCTCTATTTTCGGGTTGATTGTTGCGTACAGCTACGTAGCATTATACTTGACTGTGTTATTTTAATGTTTATATTATTTTCCAGCGTTTATTGGTTATGTACAAATACATTGCCAGGTATGCTCATTATGCCTCTTATAGCTATGCTGATCAAAAATAATTATAATAATGCGATAAAACAAAAAAAAATCTCAATTACTCAAAGTGATTGTTCATATATGGTAATAGTAACCATATATGGAGTGGAGAAGTCCAGAGTACGCAACAAATAGCTATACAGCTTATTTTGTGGGTTGCAATTCTTATAGTATTTTTACAATCCTGAGTCGGCTCGAGTTTTTTCTCAATATCTCAGACATGGCAATGAATTTGGATGCAGTTTTTGTTGAGATGCTTATTAAGAACATTATCAACAAGTTCATTAATCAAATTAGCGAAATTGATTGTTCAATATGCCCAAACGAACGGTGGCCCATTTTGCCCCGTATGCTCATTATGCCCCTATTACCCCTAAATGGAAACACAAACTAAACCGCACAAGTTTCGCAGAACACAGGTAAAACCAATTGAACTATTTTGGAGATATTTCAGAAGAGTAGCGACTATTCAGTAGAACGGAATATGAAAAAAAAACCGACTTCAAAATTTGCGATCAATTTCTTCCGTACGCATTAGGAAGAGGTAACGTTCTTTCGAAAAATTCAGTATCTTTTATAGCTAGCAATAGTAGTACTCTCGTAGCCTATAAAAGCGAAGAGAGGGCGTTTGGAACTTGGTTGGCATCATTTGGAAACATTCGTCGCCGGCACGATACCGCATGAAACCCAACAAAATGCTAAGACTATCATCTAGAGCTGCATAAACGAAACATACATTGATTCATTTTTGCGTGCTCATAATTCTGACCCTGAAGCGACCGCTTTGATGAAGACGCAATTCATGATGTTATGGAATGGCTTGAATACTGAATCTGATTCAACAGTATTAGTTGTAGGAGCTACGAATCTACCGCAGAACATGGATAAGCCCATGCTTTGTCGGATGCTTGCTCAATATGATATCGGATAACTTAATGAAGATCAAAGACTAAGCAATTTGTAGCTGATTCTTCGTCATGATCGTCTCTTACTAGACGTTGGTTTTTTAGGTGACTCGAATGACTAACGGTTCCGATCTGCGAGGAAAGTGTCGGAATGCATCGGTCTATAGAATCAGAAAAAAGTCAGGACGTGGCAGCGGTAGCATTTAACGAAAGGAACGAAATTGCCAATGGAAACTGCAATCAAGGTTCACTGATTGGATCCCCCGTATTAGAGGAGCTACCCGTACAGACTATAGATTACAGAGGCGACTTGGCAAACCGCTAAATTTTGAATCAAAACGGAGAGTACCATCACAAATAAAGGTAACTCTCTCGCATAGATTTAGACTAAGGTGCGTTCTTCAGCGAACTTTTAGTCAAATGGATCTGAACGCTGATTTCCTATTTGATGGAAGATTGGGCACCGGTCCGCTCCAACACTTCTGTTATTTGGCACAAGTTATTTATTAGTTGCAGAGGTAAATCCATGTTTAGATACCGGGTAGGTTAAATGCAACATTAATAAATTAAATGAATCGGTAGAGTGCATAAAGCTCATTATTCTTCGACAATCAGTAAAAATGTTTGAAGATATTTAATTTTAGATAGAAAAAATCGCGTAAAAATCTCGATGTAGACGGCAGTCAATTGTGCCAGTTGGATTTTTAGGTGACAAAATGCGATTCTCAGAGTCACTCGGTGACCATAGTCACGCAGCAGTCACCTCACCCAAGGTGACTGTGAGAATCGCTCTAAGTGAGTGAGGTGACAGCAAGGTGAGGTGACTGTAGGTGAGGTGACAGGAAAGTGAAAGAAGTGAGGTGAGGTGAGGTGACTGTGAGAATAGGGCCCTAGAATCGTAGCTCGAAGCTAACTGGGCGATAAAGCTAAGGCCCGTGCAGAAATTACCTCCGTATTGGTTTATTTGTTTTCGTAGGGCTGACTATCTTCTAGTATTGTCCTTCAGATCGGTCTGAACTAGAGATGGTCGGGTCTCGGGTTTTCAGACCCGAAACCCGAAAAAAACCCGAACCCGTCGGGTTCGGGCTTGACACTTTTACCAGGTGTCGGGTTCGGGTTTGGCCAAAAAAAAATATTCGGGTTCGGGCTTAGCGAAAAAAATAAGTCCGGGTTTCGGGTTTGGGTAATGAGAAAACGCACCATCTCCACTTTAATGATATTTAGCATGACTCAGATATCAGCTACACTAGACTGGTTGCATTTTAGACGGTTTAGTGTTTTCAGTTTTAGATCGAGTTTAGACCAAAAGTTATACAGTCAACCAAAAAAGTATTCGGACAGCAGCGCATAAAATTTTCTTTTAGTAATTTTGCGCAGTATTTTTGCAAAGAATGGTAACACATATTTTTTAAAACAATGTTTAACTAAAGCATATTTAAATGCACAACAAAAATTCGGGGAAAAGCTTTCCGTTTTGAAGATAGGGTACATATAGTTTGAATTGCTCAAAAATGCAGCCAAAAAAGTATTCGGACAGTTAACTATTAGTTGAAACAAATGTCCTTTCTCGCTCAACTACTACCTTGTAGGACCATTTACATTCTTGATGACCTGTTTTAATCTGTTAGGGATAAAATTAACAATTTTTCAAATATCCCTCTGTGAATTGCTGACCATTTTTTTACAAGAGCTCGGTTTAAGTCATTGTGATAAGAAATCAAATGATTTCTCATTTAGAAATGAAATTATCTAAAAAGATGTTCAAAAGTATTCAACTCTAGACAGAATGCTGATGTTTCGATAGCGCAATGACAATTGTATAGTGCCTACCGCTTACAATTATCGACAGTATGTTTAGATTCAACATCCCGGTACAATATATATGTACCACACAATTACAATTTTGCTTTAATTTCACCTAAAATTGTTCAGATAGTTGAGTTTACATTTAGTTCTATCCAAAAATATATATCTTTGCTGCCTCGGAGCTTTCCATGTACCCCAACAAGGTACGACATCAACAACCCCTATGCAAGAATAACTAAAAGAGAAGGGTTACAAGAGAAAAATCACTCGTCAGCAAGTAAACATGCAATGCGGTTAGTGTCATACCTTGTTGGGATGCATGCAAAATTCCGAGGTAGCAAAGATATATATTTTTGGATAGAACTAAGTGTAAACTCTATTATCTGAACAATTTTGGGTGAAATTAAAGCAAAATTGTAATTGTGCGGTACATACATATTGTACCGGGATATTGAATCTAAACATACTGTCGATAATTGTAAGTGGTAGGCACCAGACAATTGTCCTAGAGCTATCGAAACATCAGTATTCAGTCTAGATTTGAACCCTTTTGAACATCTTTTTAGATAATTTCATTTCTAAATGAGAAATCATTCGATTTCTTATCACAATGACTTAAACCGACCTCTTGTAAAAAATGGTCAGCATTTCACAGAGGGATATTTGAAAAATTGTTAATTTTATCCCTAACAGATTAAAACAGGTCATCAAGAATGTAAATGGTCCTACAAGGTAGTAGTTGAGCGAGAAAGGACATTTGTTTCAACTAATAGTTAACTGTCCGAATACTATTTTGGCTGCATTTTTGAGCAATTCAAACTATATGTACCCTATCTTCAAAACGGAAAGCTTTTCCCCGAATTTTTGTTGTGCATCTAAATATGCTTTAGTTAAACATTGTTTTAAAAAATATGTGTTACCATTCTTTGCAAAAATACTGTGCAAAATTACTAAAAGAAAATTTTATGCGCTGCTGTCCGAATACTTTTTTGGTTGACTGTATATTCCAGAATTCGTTAGTTGGATCATGTCATAACTGCGCCCAAACTAGTGATAGGGTGGACTGACAGAAGACTAAAATTGTCGGCTATCATAAATTATTGGTTTCTACTCCGATTTTAAAAAAGTTTCGTGCCTCGGAATAGTTGTAAGTTTAGTTGTCTGAACTGTTCAGGAACAATGAACATACCATGAAGCAGAGCTGCCACAAATACAGATATTTGTGCATGCATAAATTTGGGACCCATCAATTATTTCAGTAGCTGTGATTTCTGGCTCTAACTAATGTTCCTGAATTTTAAAGTACTTTATAAACTATTTATGTTTTTTAAAAATTAGATCGAGAAAATAAAATACTCCGGAGAAAACGGTAGTCCCAAATTTATGCATGCACAAATATCTGTATTTATGGCAGCTCTGCCGGGAAGGGGGATCGCGGGATTTCCGGTCGTCTCGCGAATATTTGTAGAGTGAAGTCGATATGTTTAGTGTTAAAATCAATCCCTTTTATGTTTGCTACCTTTAAACTAAGGTGCTAGTGCTTTAGACTAAGAACTAGCTTTCGGCTATTAGATACCGGTGTAACATAATGAAACAAGATCCAAGTATTTTAAAATAATATTTCATGTAAATTTTTCTTTTCGCTTTTTACAGGTTTCATAGAAAACTTAAGAGATATTCCCGCGAAAAGTAATAGAAACGATTCTAGTGTATACTTTATTTTTTTTGAATTTTCAATTCAGTTCCAAAAGAAATAGAAGGGTGATAAAAACCTATAATTTCAAATGAATATTAGAGCTCGAACGTTATATAGAATACGAAAAGAAAACTTCCGAGATTTAAATCGAGGTGTGAGTTTTATAAAAATTAATATAAATTTCAAGTTCAGGGCGGGATCAAATTTAACATAATATAAAAATTCGGGTTCGAAACGGGTTTAGGTTTAGCCGAAAAAAAATTCGGGTTCAAGTCGGGTTCGGGCTTAGCGAAAAAAATAAATCCGGGTTCGGGTCAGGTTCGGGTTTGACTGAAAATAAAATTTCGGGTTCGGGTCGGGCTCGGGTTTGGCAGAAAATAAAAATTCGGGTTCGGGTCGGGTCCGGGTTTGACAGCAAAAAAATTTTCGGGCTCGGGTCGGGTTCGGGCATGGAAAATATGAAACCCGACCATCTCTAGTCTGAACGAGCGAAAGCGAGTACGTAGTAGTAACAGTAATCGGCACTTCGGCAGGCAGACCTAAAGCTACAAACCTCAATGGATGGGCATTGGAGAAAATAGTTCCCGCAAAGCGGAATTTTCAGCATTACAGTTTTCCGCACAATTATGTTCCGCTAAGGTTTTCGGCAAACCAGCATATTCCGCACCGCGAATATTTGGCAATATCGACAATGCTAACTAGATTCTTTGAAGTTGCCACAGTTATTCATTTTTTCACTCTATTTAGCTAGTATTTTAAAAGAACCACCATTTATGAGCTGCGTAGATCTTCAACTTTTCTTAAAAGGTGTTTTCCTTTTTTCTTGCACATATTTAACTTGTTGGTTTTGTTCTAGTCACTCAAATTTTTTAGGTGACCGATTCGTCACTTTTTTCTTGCGTTTCGGTGACCACCGTCACCTTAAGTGACTGTGAGAATCGCTCCGTTAGGTGACGCATGTCACCCAACGCGATTCTGACAGTCACTTAGGTGACTGAAGTCACCCAGGTGACTGTGAGAATCGCAAATTGTCACCTCACCTAAAAAATTTAGGTGAGGTGACTGTGAGAATAGGGCCCCTAGTCTAACAAGCCAGTCTTCGTAAGTTCGAGTATCGGTTAAATATCGAGATTGACGAAGAAGCAATTCAATTATCAAAACGACTGACGCTGGAAGATCTTTTTAGCATGTAAGACAATTCTTGTGATACATTGATTTATAGTTTCATAATGAATTTTTCTTTTCCAGAGAAGCGATTGTATATGGCCTGTGGTTTGCCGCCTAAAGAAAATAATTTATGAAGGAAGTGCTTCCCGTGAATCTGCCTTTTGGCATCGACAACGAAAAAGTAGGTTTCAATTAAAAATATCTTATGCCGAGTGGAACGAATTGAAATTGCCTTATAAGACCATTAGTACTTGTAGTGTATATGTATAAAGTTCAACCTCTGTGATTCAACGTCAACGTAAAATTCTGTGTGGTAAAACTTGGTAGATGGTGGAAACACAAACTAAACCGCACAAGTTTCGCTGAACACAGGCAAACCCAACTGAATTGTTTTGGAGATATTTCAGAAGAGTAGCGACTATTCAGTAGAACGAAATAAGAAAAAAACCGACTTCAAAATTTGCGATCAACTTCTTCCGTACGCATTAGGAAGTGGTAACGTTCTTTCGAAAAATTCAATAACTTTTATAGCTAGTAATAGTACAGTCATCCCAGTATTATGGGCCAGTTAAGCATGATGATGCTACAAAATTATTGGTAGAAACACAGATGTAAATAATTTACAGTTTATTTATAACCTAATTGGTTATAAATATATCATAATTTGATGTCCTGTAGGTAACCTTGTTCC
This sequence comes from Sabethes cyaneus, assembly GCF_943734655.1. Classification (NCBI taxonomy): domain Eukaryota; kingdom Metazoa; phylum Arthropoda; class Insecta; order Diptera; family Culicidae; genus Sabethes; species Sabethes cyaneus. The sequence continues at coordinate 78,478,776 of NC_071353.1, forward strand.
AAAATCACACACTTTTTTGCAGAGCAACAAAATCTAAGTATATTCCATTTCCAGTATTATGGGCCACTTTTAAACCTGGTCAGAATTTTGGGTCAATGTTCCCAGTATTACGGGTCAGTGAAAGTTTTCCGAGAAAAACTCGCTCGTGTGTGTTTTTTTTACGTGAGGAAACGCTCAATGCCAGGCACACTAATGATATATTGCTACATCACGTGGCATAGTGTGGGACTCTAACCCACTAAAAACCTCACGGGCGTCTGACCTTAACCCCCGGAACTACCGTTAAGTATTACTTCGACCCAAGTAGCGCACATTGTCACAATTGAGTCGCAGCGGCTGAAATGCGACAAATTTAAATGTAAAACTTGGGTTGCAGTAACTTAAAATATAACAGTTGTGTAACCGAAATAGCGCAACTTATGTAACTAAACATGGTTACATTTACAGTCACTCAATAACCAATATGTAACATGTATAGTTACAAAATGGTTACTATTGAAGTTACACATAAACTGTAAACTGACTTTCAATTGGTGGCAAATTAGTTATATTGAAACTTTTATTGCATAGCGAAAACAATGCAGCAGGTTACAATATTGCTAGAATACAAGAAAATTATTTCAATCTATGGCTGTCAACGTCAAGCAGTAAATTTAACTGTTGAATATAGAAGAGTGTATAAATTTCGCTTGTTATTTCAACACAAATTTTAATGCAGTTTCAAATTTATGGTGAAATGCATGATTCTAGCTTTGAAAAATTCACACGCTCTTATTTAATCTAGCTTTTCGTTACCTACTTCTTTAAAAGAATTGATTTTTTGTAAAACAAATATGTAGAAGTATAAAAATTTTAATTTTAACTTTCTGGTTTTTTGAATTTATTCTTAACAATAATGTATTAGTGGAGCATTCACCTAGAAATCATTGAAAAATAAATTGTTTTCACTATCACTTAGCAAAATTCACAGCCATATTGCCTTTGGTTTTAACTACTACACCATCGTCCTTGATGTTTTGTATCGTTTCCGGCATATTGCACATGAAATGATTTTAAGCAGACATTGTTAATAGATATCGGAAAAAGGTGTTTTTTAGTGATTGTTGTAAAAAGAAAGTGTTAATTTAATATGAAAGAATATATGATTTAATATGATTTAATATTTAATTATTCAGTTTGAATAAAACAGTTTACCAGCAATGTTAATCATAGAAGGTTACATTTCAGTCACATTCTAGTTGCACGTAACCTTTGCCTTCGACCTGGTTACGGTAACCAATATTAAATCTGTTGTGGTCACCAAGTAACTAAAATATTTCTTATGCCGTCATTTCTAAGTTACACTGTAACCTAGTTTCATTGCCGGTTTCGTTTCGCTGTAACTTGATCGTTTTGACGTTTGAGAATAATCAAAATTTGTTTACTTAATACCAATAATGTCTGTGCGGAGATGATTCCAAGTACCATCAATTTAGTAAGTAAACGCATTTACAAGAGAATTTTACAACCCGTGTACCAATTGTTTAACTTTACCATTAGTAAAATTCTTGAGATCTAGTTTTTGTTTAATGCGTTGTGTTTATAAGGAACAGTGAACAAGTTGCTGCGAAAATGTTACTAGCCGACTTTTTTTGACTTCGTAACTGCTCGTAACGGAAAATTAACTGTTTTGCGACCAGCAAGTTGATGACAGTTTGGAAAAAGGTTTCATTTGTGTCACTTGATAACTATTTGGTAACTCGTAACTGAAAGGTGACTGTTTTGCGACGACCAAGTTGTTGACAGTTCGAAAAAAGGTTTCAATTTGGTCATTTGGTAACTACCTGGTAACTTTTTGAGATTTTTGTTACTAGAAAACTAAAAAGTAACTATTTTTAATTTTATGTAACCTAACTCGTTACAAGTTCCTAAATGTAACTGCTGTGCAACCTTTTTTTATTTTTTTATTTTTGTAATTAGTTACAAGTGCTACTTGGGGAGTGTGTGTGTATGTGTATATGTGTGTGTATGTGTGTGTGTGCGTGTGTGTGTGTGTGTGTGTGTGTGTGTGTGTGTGTGTGTAGTTATCGCGGTTTAGGGATCTTGTTGTATCTGGTACTTCTTCTTCAGGAAGCTCATCAAACTTATTCAACCTATGATGGAGTGCAATGGATTGTCAAGTTCATTCGAATCACAGAGGGCTTCATCAAGGTAATGGTCTCTATGGCAAACCAAGTATACAAAAGGCGACTTAAGCTAAATGGATACGATAGGTAGGGCAAGTAGCAAGAATGCCAGACAACTATCCTGTAAAGATGGCATTTGCTTCAAATTCGGTAGGAATAAGATGACCAGGAGCGCAGCGAGCGAGATGGTTAGACTAGGTGAAGCGAGATCTGGCGGAGAGTACACGGTGTCCGAGGAGCTGGAGAGCGTTAGCCCACAACCGAATGCATTGGAGAAACTTTGTTCATCAGGCTTTGTCTTAGGACGGCAAGCCAACTAAGTAAAGTAAGTAAGTTCAGTAAGAGGAAAAGTATTTAGTCCACGCTTACTAGTTTTGGGTGGTTTCCAAAAACAACGCGGAACTGTAGTGTACGGTAGATTGTGATCCCTTGTAACTTCCTGATCTTCTTCGGTTTGTCTTGAAGAGATGGTCGGGTAGCGGAAAATTTGCCCGAAACCCGCACCCGCCGGGTTCGGGTATTGAAAAAAAATAATTTGCGGGTTCGGGTCGGGTACGGGTTCTTAATTTTTGTTTTTGAAACCGGGTACGGGTCGGGTCGGGTCGGGTATCTCCATTGACCACATTTAACACTAAAGATGGTCGGGTACCCGGGCCCGTCCCGTACCCGTCGGGTTGCGATCGGGTTCGGGTATCAGAAATAATAAACTTGCGGGTGCGGGTCGGTACGGGTATTTAATTTTTTTCTTGATCGGGTACGGGTCGGGTTCGGGTATTCAAATTTTCATACCCGACCATCTCTATTGTCTTGCTAGATCAAGAGCGTAATGCAATATATCAGGATCATAGTGATTCGATTTCTGTATTTTCCTTTTCTTTTTCGATTTTCTGATTGTCCTTGCACGTTTTTTCGTTTTACTGAAAACAAATTACAATTTTAGTCGAAAACAGCGAGTACTGTTGATCTATATGCTTGACCCATAATACTGGGAAAAGTCAATTTTGCTCCCAGTATTATGGGCCATTGTTTAACTTCGTATACTAAAGCGGAAAATAATTTTTTCTAGGTGGTTTCACCGTAATTCAATAAATACATACCCATTCCCTCGATTTCCATTCATTTTGCGCCCAGACACAAAAATTTACGCCGCTATTCAGCTTATAATTCACAACCGACTTTTTATAACAACCGCAAAAATAACAACAAATCGACGGTCGATTGGAGCCAACTATCGGAAAATTAGGCAAATTAACGCATTGGAACAAAATGTATTGCTGTCAAGCATGCAGCGGAATGCTGCTTCTGTCTATTCAACTCATACTCGATGGTTAAATATTACTTTGCTATGTACAAAACTAACGTAAAGCATAGACTGGCCCATAATACTGGGTGGCTCGTAATACTGGGGTGATTGTATATATTTTATATTTTCAAAAAAATACGGCAATGAAATGAAACCTTCTAGATTTTGTGATTCCTTTCATCTTGTTTCTGATTCATGTGATTTAAATTGTATCCGTTTGCCGGTAGTCGAGTAATTCGAGGTCAAAATTAAGGTATTTATCATACTAAAACTGCTGCAGTTCTCAAATAAGCAAAGATGAAGATATACAATGTTTAGCAAAATTGTGCATTTTGATTATTTGTACAACATTGTAAAACGTGAAAAAGTCATACAACAATTAGGGTTCATTTCTAATTCCCGTCGTAATAAGTAAAGCCATTCTAATTTTCATCATTTGTTGGTTGGATTTAATGAATACCTACTCCAAAAGTTCTTGTGCTGATTTGACTAAAACACACTTACCTTCCGATCTGTGAGCTTTGAAATCACTGAAAAGCGATTTTAAAGCTTATTATTGAAATTACGCAACTGACTTTATTTCTCAAATTCGTCGTACCGTTTTAAAATTCGTTCATTAAAATTTTTCATCGTCCGAACTAAAAATCATAACAATGTTTACGAAGCTAACGCGCATGTGTTTGTGTAGGATAGCATGACAAATGTTATTCTGCAAAATTTCTGCAGGTCAGGCAAGTTTTCCTGGCTGTAGAATAACGACAATGCCTTGCGTGAGTTGTTTTTATTTATGAATGACGGAAATTAAAACGATTAGTCGACATGTTCTTCTTCGTCGCACGAAAAAAACGTAGGAAATTTGGCTGGTAGAACTTCTTAAATGGTAAAAAGCATTTAAATAGATCTCAGGTCACTTTAATAGATCGCGTATGATAGGCAACAAACTAACATATTAGGGAATTAGTTTTGCATTGTGCGTCATAAAAATGCTGATATTTTTAATAATTTGTGTTGGATAGGACGGGAATAGGCAATTACGACGAAGTAGCAACATACCCTATCAAGAAAAGCCAACAAAGAAAATTAGATATAAAACAATTTTTGCCTTGATACAAGACAATTTCCTTTGACATAATTGATAACGACACCAGGGCTAATTTTCCATTCCAAAAGCGGCCATGAAGAAGTTCATTATTTCAAAATAATCCCAAAAAATTGTAGCTCAAACTGTTACAAACTGTTGTAGCTCAAACAATAACAAATAGTTCAAAAACATAAACACACAACACAGAGATAAATTGGCAACTGCTAATGCAAATTTTTTTTGAAAAAATCATGTTTGTGATGGTGGCATTAGAAGCCGAATTTGCATCTGTTAAAAATTTAACTATTTGAGCCAGTTGTAGTAATTTTTATGGCAAATAATGAAAGTCACGGATCGAAAAATAACAGAAGCTAGTTTTAAGTTTGGTACGAATCAAGATCACCCTATTCGAGTTTTGAGTTGTTGGACAAAAGGTAGGAGTTACAACGACAACTTGTTAAGCTAGCTACCAATTACCCCCCCCCCTCACCTTTTTACTCTTTCCTAACCATTCAAAAACAATTCTTCATTACTTTCCCCTACCGTCCCTTCATCAATTGTAGAACCACCGTTTCAAAAAAAAATATTAATCGGTTTAGAAATCAACGGTGGAAGACTAGGATAGGTAACTAAAATAAACTAAAACTAAAATGAATGACGTGAACAGTATCCTCAAATGTTCGAGATTATCTTATGCTGACGATTTGAAAATGTACTGTACAGTAAAAAGCCCTAATGATGCCCATCTCTTGCAACAGGATTTGGAGACCTTTGACGAATGGTGCCGAATTAACAAGATGTCACTAAATGTGTCCAAGTGCTCAGTCATCTCCTTCGGTCGCAAACGTAACATGTATCTGCACGATTACGCCCTTTGTGAGACGGCCCTAAAGCGCGAAACAACCGTTAAAGACTTGGGAGTCTTGCTTGACTCTAAACTAACGTTCAAGAACCACATTTCCTACGTTGTATCCAGGGCTTCCTCGCAACTAGGATTTCTGTTCCGCTTTGCGAAAAGCTTCAAGGATGTATATTGCTTAAAATCTCTATATTGCTCGCTAGTTCGTCCTATGCTGGAATACTCCGCCATTGTTTGGTCACCTTTTTACCAAAATGCAATTCATCGGATTGAAGCAGTTCAACGCAAATTTATCAGGTTTGCTCTGCGACACCTCCGCTGGCGTGACCCACGTAACCTGCCAAGTTACGAAAGCCGTTGCAAGCTGATTAATTTAGAACCGCTGGAAGGAAGGCGCAATGTGGCTAAGGCGTGTTTTGTCGGCGATCTTCTTCAAGGAAATATCGATAGTCCTGAATTGCTTAGTCGCCTAGATATCAACACTAGAAGACGTAATCTTCGTTCGCACGCCTTTCTCGTCAATCGACATTCAAGAACTAACTATGGGTTACACGAACCAGTGCTTAGTATGTGCCGGGTTTTTAATAGCTGCTATGAGGTGTTTGATTTTAATGTGTCTCGTGAAAACAATAAGCGTTGTTTTAAAAGATGTTTGTGCTAGGTTAGTTCATATATGTTTTAAATAGATTTTGTCATTAGGATTATACTTTATCTGTTGACTATAATAAATGTAAATGTAAATGTCATAGAGATCTGTAAGGGACTTTATAGCGATAGCTTCACGGGTGCAGATGCTGTAAGTAAACAGTGTATGTAGTCTCAAATGCTTGACGAATAAATAAATAAACAAATTTGAATTCCATTGTCCATTCAAAAACCACATAATGCTCAACATATAGGATCTAGCAGTGCACAGTGGTCCAGCAGCGAAAATTAAGTGGAAAATTTTTTGTGGTTCATAATAGCTCCCCATAATGTTCAGCAAAGTTGTACAACTCTAATAAACAATTAATGCGAAATCAACGACCAAGTTCCAGTTTGGCTTGTGAACACATAATCCATAATAACTTTTTATAAGAAAGAGATAGAAGGATAACTTCTTCGACAAAGTTGTAGCTAAAGATTATATAAGTAACTTTGCCAAAGACATAGTAGGCGTATTTCTAGGCGTTTCTAACTTACATGGTGTTTTACAACAAGACCTCTCAAAAATCACTTTTTCGCTGATTTCTTCAAATGCAATGGTTTTATTGCATCATAATGTCTTACAAAGTGGGTTATCTTATCAAAAGACATATTTTTGTAGAACATTGTATGTTGAAAACTCATACGTATAACGAGTTCTAACGTTTTTCCTGTGTTTTTTTAGTCTTTTTTGGAATAGAATATCTCAAAAAGGGGCAAACGAAAAAAATCAAACTTGGCCGTTTCTGAAAGCTTGGAGTTTTATCTCAAACATATGTGAAAATAAAAAACTGGTTTTTTCTCTAACTCGAGTAATTTCAGTTTAATTATTTCATGTTTGACCATTTTCTACTATGGAGTATTTTCTAATATCTTCTTGAAGACGATTAAAGTCAACATGTAAATAGTAAAAAAGAAATTTGTCGTACCTTGACACAATTTCTTCTGATTGTCACGTAAAATAGTCTTCGAACTCCGGATAAGTTAAGAGATCTAGTTTTTTGACCTTGTGCTAGTTTTCGAACCACTGCTGATATATTCATCAAATAAGTTTTTATAACGGTAGTGTTTACAATTGTTTATTGGCAAGATATATGGACTTCGCCCGTCATCCAATCCATACATATAAATATAAATTATAATACCAAATACAAAATAATATAAAATGCAAGCTAGCGTTACTTTTTGTTACGTGGGGGGGAGGGGGAGTCTTGAGAAGAGTTACGTAACAAATTTATCAAATTGAAAAAATTCGGAATTATTTTTTGCTGAATAAATCTGAGCAGCTGAAAACCGTTTGGCCCAACACGTAACATGGGGTGATGCCTAATTGCTGTTTCAGCTGTGTAACATTATTTTAGTCTTGATTTCCACTTGATCAAATCCATTTTGATCAAAATTTTTGTTCTGAACTCAGACTTGGTTGTGTTAAATCAGTGGTGCCCAGGTATAGGCATGGTGCGGGCCAAATCAGATCGCCCATGAATGCCGCGGGCCGCAATAATCTCTGGCCATTCCTGTGCATAACAATATGTAAAATAGGCGACAACAAAAACAATTTTCTAGGAATCACCATGAGATTTGAACCGGAAAGCATTCAGATTCCCAACATGCGCGAGGCATAACGATAAAACTGAGGGACTCCTATGTCATCAAAAAATTTTCTCCTAATTTCACCAGCTTTCGAATCAGTCCGCGGGCCGCACGAATCATTTCAAAGGGCCACATGCGGCGCGCGGTCTTGAGTTTGCAAAACTAAAAAAATTAAACGGATTGTGCGATTTTCATTCAATGATAGGGGGAGGTTTAGTTAACGTCACGTAATTTTAAGAGGGGGCTATGCCAAGCGTTCCTTATTGTTACATAGGGGTGGGAGGGGGTCAAAAAACTATAATTTTTGCGTTACGTAATTAGTGTACCACGCCTTAGCAGTTATCCTGGATTTCAAATAATGACTGTCGTATCGTCCTCTCTGCAAATGGAGCTCAGCACCAGCTGTTTTTGACAAATATCTATCTTACAATTTTCATTATTTTACAAATAGTCATGGAAATCTTCACTTGGATATATGCACATGAAATTACATTTTATATTGATATTTCTGATTCTAGTCTAAAGTAATCTTTTAAATTACTTTAGTGTCAGAAAACTGAGAAGTCTTCAAAATTGATGTCTTATACGTATTCAGGAACAGGAACATGACTATGATCGTAGTAAAAAAGGAGGAACATTTTCAAGCAAATCCTATTAGAGTACTGGAGTTTTTTGTCAAAAGATTTGAGGGTACCGTTACTGTTATTTTAAATTAGTATCTAAAATGGTCGTGAAAGTAATTCGGCAGTTTAGGAGATTATTTCCCATTCAATTCCATATTAGCTATATCGCCAACCGTTAATAAAATGCTAGTACACGGCGCAGATATTATTAAGGCCACGGCACAACTCATAGGGTTATTAAGCGAAAAGGTATAGGAAACGCGAAATAAATGTATTTGTAAGTTCAAGGAATTTCACGTCAGAAAATTTAACCGGATTGCCAATTTGGAGGATGTGTTCAAACGCCTCCTGCTGTCGTCCGATCCAGTAATTGCAATACAAAATCGTTCGTATTGTACACGTACTCTGGAGCTTCCACCAAGCGCAAACCAATTATTAATATCATAAATTATTATATTGCTAACAATAATAAAATATTTCGAAAACAAAACATTTATTGAATCTCTCAAATAAATGACTACCCTTTTTGTTTTCCAAATCAACGATATACTGATATAAGGTGGTTGAAGTTCGAAAAGGATCTATAGGTTTTTTTCTCTTTTACCTCTTTGCTTGTTTTGATATACTTACCTGCGATTAAAAAATGACATAAAACTAAAATAACAGTTAACAATATTACGTATGAAATAACCAATATTTTTTGCTTTTTTATTGAAAATTAATTTTAAAACATTATTGATGGTAGATTGTGCATATTTGCAAAATAATAAAAATTGAAAGATAGATATTTATCAAAAACAGCTGGTGCTGATAGAAAACTGATGTCATATCTGGAGTTCGAAGACTATTTTACGTGACAATCAGAAGAAATTGTGTCAAGACACGACAAATTTCTTTTTTACTATTGAAATGTTGACTTTAATCGTCTTCAAGAAGATATCGGAAAATACTGCATAGTAGAAAATGGTCAAACATGAAATAATTAAATTGAAATTACTCGAGTTAGAGAAAAAACCAGTTTTTTATTTTCACATATGCTTGAGATAAAACTCCAAGCTTTCAGAAACGGCCAAGTTTGATTTTTTTCGTTTGCCCCTTTTTGAGATATTCTATTCCAAAAAAGACTAAAAAAACACAGGAAAAACGTTAGAACTCGTTATACGTATGAGTTTTTAACATATAATGTTCTACAAAAATATGTCTTTTGGTAAGATAACCAACTTTGTAAAACATTATGATGCAATAAAACCACTGCATTTGAAGAAATCAGCGAAAAAGTGATTTTTGAGAGGTCTTGTTGTAAAACATCCTGTAAGTTAGAAACGCCTAAAAATACGCCCACTAAGTCTTTGGCAAAGTTGCTTATATAATCTTTAGATACAACTTTGTCGAAGAAGTTATCCTTCTATCTCTTTCCTATAAAAAGTTATTATGGATTATGTGTTCACAAGCCAAACTGGAGCTTAGTCGTTGATTTCGCATTAATTGTCTATTAGAGTTGTACAACTTTGCTGAACATTGTAGGGAGCTATTATAAAACGCTTAGCCGCAAAAGTAAGTTTCCACTTAACTTTCGTTTCTGGACCACTGTCGATATAGCGAATTTGTTTATTCAATCCGGGTTGGTTAGAACCGGATGATTTTTTTTGTGTTCATTTGCTCCTATCTGACAGATAAAATTAATCCAGTTCCAACCTGGATTGAATAAACAAATTCGCTAATAGTTTTTCGAACACATCATTGTGTGTAAAACAGTAAAACCCGTACCTGATATGATATGTCACTACTGATGAGTATTCTAAACCATCTAATGAAAGCGCACTCTCGTTAAAGATTTGGTTTCGTCTTTTATCTCTCTGTAATGCGCTGCTTAGACCATCGAATTTATTTTGACAGACAAAATTCATTCCAAAATAATTTGCAATTCGTATTTACTTCAGCTTCGGCGTTTTGTAAATTGACTTGAGGCAAAAGGTTTGTTTTGATACTCTTACATCAAACGATTTGAATCCATTGATACCGAACAATACGTGAAGTAAAATTCGCAGTGTGACGTCACACGCCTCGCAAAATAAATGCCAATATATTCCCTTCCAATAAAATTTGTGCAAATTTTGATACATGATACTCCATTTTGAAATGGTGACAAAACATGATTTCTATTTGATTTCAACAGCAGAACATGTAAGAATCTTGATATATTTAGCTGTAAAGCATTGCTCGAGTAATCAACAATTAATTTACTTTTTCAATAGTAGGTAAATGTGGTTTTTTTTAGCTATTCATTAAAATTCATTTAGATTTGCAGTAGCTTCTAACTCTACTAGGTTTTTCAAATATATCGAAGCTTTATGAATGATTTCCTGTTTCTATGTTTTTGTTTCCAATGGTGAGTCTTTGGCCCGGAATATTTTTTGATAGTATTGCTTATCGCAAGAATAATTTCACATTTAAGAGTGCGCAATCGCTCCTAACACTGCTATTTTAGCTTGAATCGTGTCAGTGTCTTCGGCGCACTTCTTGCTTGGAATATAGTGAAAAAGTTTGCCGAAGATACTGAAGCGATTCAATCTAAAATAGCACTTATATAAGCTATTGCACAATTTTTAATGCAAAATTTTTCATGCAATCAGCAATAAGTGAGCGAAATAAAATAAGTTAATGATCAATCTTCAAAAGCAATTCTTTGAGGACCGCGATTTTTCATATACCGTCTATAAGCTTTATAACGTGGATTATCTGCCATTTGTCGTTTAGCCTCTTCTTCTTGTTCTGATTTCCAGACAGTAAAATTACTTTTAATCCATAACTCTTGTTGCATGTATTCCTCAATTTTCTTATTGTCGATTGCACTAAACTGATTAACTCCAAGGCTCATGTTTTTTCTAATAAGATACAACTTCTCTTCATTACCGTATGGTTGGCGGAGTATACTAAACTTATATATCCACACTATATTCCATTTTAGCATTTTATATACAGTATACGGTAACAAAACAATTTTAACCCATAATATATCTGTAATGCGAGGTTTTGCGTATGCTCCCTGGATGTCTAGATTTTCTTCTATAACTCTTCGAATATTTTTTTCCGATTCTTCTCTTTGGGCAGATCGTGAAAGTTTGCAAGTAGATATCTGAAAAGATAGGTAATAAGACAAATACATTTTTAATAGTATCCACGATAAAGCAGAGTTTTTCATGTCAATACAACAGACCAACTGGAAGTTGCATCTACAAATTCATTGCTCGTACAATGAAGGTAAGCGATGTATTGAATTGAAAAAGTAAAAACCCGAATTAATCCACCTAGCGGCGTGACCTAGTCTTTCTACTGCCACAATAATCATTATTTAATTTCTCAGGAACATCTATAATTAACTTGACTATATTTTTAAATATCCGTTCCGTATTCCTCAAAATCCTTATTTGCCAGTAAAATTCACAACGTATTGCGTAGAATAATTCTATTTTCTTTCCTTGGGTGCCTAAATACTTGTAAGCGTCATTTATGTTAGTTGATTATTTAGTTTTATAATCGGTCGGCCTTAACTTTCGGGCTTCAGAGCCACATGCGAAATTTGTTTTGAACTGACAATATGAAATATGTGTTCATAGCAGATTTTTTGATATTTTTTTTTTTGAGTGGTTTTAACCCAACGGGTAGATTTTTTTATATTTTGATATTACATAAAACCATGCGTTCAAAAGTTAGTATCTTTGAAAAAAAATTATTATTATACTTCGCTTTTGAAGAAAAAGGATATCTACACCAAAATGATTAATCTCAAAATTTTACTATTAGTTGGCTTGGCTTCAATTTTGCAATATATCTGAATTAGAAAAAATAACTGAATAGAGCATTAGATATGAAAAAGAGAAATTGAACTTTTTCTTAGCTGGCGCTCCTTCAGATAATTATTTTTGCATGAAAATCAAAACTTAAGCTTCTTTTGAATGTACTTTCATGAAAAGATTCATTAACTTGATCACATCGTTTTTACAATGTTAGAGGGTTAGGAAAACAAGATGAGGTCGAAAAATAATGCAAAAACTGCGCCATAAACATGCTTGAGAATGAGAAATATGATCGATATGATTTCCAGTGCTTGTCATTTTTGATTTATTTATTAAAACATGATACATGACATAAGACATCTGTCCTTTAAAATGTCACTAACGAAAACAAATCTTACAAAGTTAGTACCGTGCAACGTTTACTTCCTATTTTTCATATAACATTTCTAAGCTCTAGTATCTATGGATTGAAAAGAGCATCTATTAATGCGCAAAATTTGTATGAAATTTGTATAAATTTATTTGGAAAAATCAACTCACTACACACTTAAAAAAAGCGCCGAAGTCGGCCAAATTTTGCCGAGATTTGGACAGCCGAGCGTTCGGTAAAATTTCGGTTTTGCAAATCGACGTTTACGGATATTTACTAACGTTTGGCATCATAAAAAATTTTACCGAACGCTCGGCTGTCCAAATCTCGGCAAAATTTAGCCGACTTCGGCGTTTCTTTTTAAGTGCGTAGTATTTTGATCCTATACACCACTATACTTATATACTTAAATTAACTGCTTTTCTCCGCATATTGCTTTTCTTGTACAATTGTGAGTAACAGCAAGTGAAGAAAATGACAATTGAAATCTGAAATCAAAGAAAAGAAAAAACTTTTCGATTGAATCCCACTATTTAATATTTATTTGCAACAGATACGTAGTTCGCCTACGACGTGCAGGCTTCATCAGTGTCTTATTTCAAAGCGTATACGTATCTGTCGCGAATAAATATTAAATAGTGGAATTTAGTCGGTAAAAGTTTTTTTCTTTTCTTTTATTTCAGAGTTCGTATTCCACTAAGAGGCTTCAAAAACTTCAAACTATTGACATGTTTCTCACTTTTCTTGAATTTCAATGCAAATTTAAAAATTGCAAATTGTCATCACATACACATACATACATACATACATACATACATACATACATACATCGCACACATTGAGTACAATCAACATTTAATTGATATGTTTTGATTTCACACGTTTTAACGGTTTAATATACGCCGGTGCTTAAGTATTAAAGTTTGAAAAACTTTTGAATGAACCGTCCGATTTTAAATAACTCGGATTCGTTTAATAGATCTCAGCAGTAATTTTCAAATAATAATAATCTTTTCCTTCTTTTTTGTTTTTCTCAAGCTGTGTTTTGTTTACGAAACTCAAACTCTTTGCCAAGCTACTACCAACAAAACAAAAAAAGGTTTGTTCCAATACGTTGTGTAGTTTCTGAGAAAAAGGTACAATAAGTTTGAAAATCGTGGTTTTCCAGGAGCGGCGTTTTATTCCGCCGAATTTGTTTCACGCCGCACTGAATGCTTATATGTGAGTGGGTCAGAAGGAAAGGGGTGTAAGTGATAAAAAGTGAATTTCGAGAAAATCAGCTCCAAAGTTAACATCATCTAGAAAATTCGTCAGGTCAAATAATACAAAACTAATGACGCACTATGGTTGTGTTAACATTTCTTTATTAAATTCTATTGAAACCTTGGAAAAGCACTTTGATTTTCGGAATTTATAAGAAATTTTTTAAAATGTTATTTGCCCTTACACCCCTTTCCTTCTAAGTTATGCACTTGTATCCCTTTCATTCCAAGCGATTATAAGGAATTACTACTTAGAGTGAAAAAGGTGCAAGTGCATATCTTGGAATCATATTACAATCATCTTCATTGAAAGGTAGGTAAGCGGGCCAGCGGTAGCAGTTCAGGATTTTCTCACGTGGTGCTAGTGCATATGTAATATTCTTGTATAGCCTGTATCTTACGCTACTGACTATTTAGAAAGTTGCGATCTTCGGGAAGGTTGTTCAAATGACTGTCATCTCAGAGATGGCACTGAAAATAGTTCAGAATATTCTCAACGTGCGGCGCTAGTGTATATGCGAGCTCGTTTTATTTGCTATAGCTTATAATCCATGTAACCTCAGATATTACTTTCTTAGGGAAAGTTGATAAGTAATAGCAGCCTTGCAGATGGTATAGACAATAGTGCAGAATTGTCTCACTACGTGGCGTTACTGTATATGTAATATTACTGTATAGGCTGTAACTTACACTACTGATTACTTAGAAAGTAATGGTCTTCGAGAAGTTTATACAAGTGACTGTCACCTTCAAGATGGTATGAACAATAGTTCAGAATTTTCTCATCGGTCGGCTCTAGCGTATATTCGTATACTTTATATATCATGGTACGAGTTACCAAAAATATTACTTTCTTCGGGAAAATAGTTTGAGTAATAGCAACCTGGCCGATAGTATGTAAAATAGTATAGAATTGTTTCACTACGTTGTGCCACCATACATTTTATATACTCCTGTGGGCTGTATCTTGCGCTGCTGACTCTCTAAAACGTTGCTCATCTTTTATGTATCATCATCTTTTAGTTGCCATAATCTTAGTAAGCGACGAAATTACTTTTTTCGGAAACGGAAACGTTATTAGACATCGATTTTTTTAGAATTTAAATTGTATGTAACCCCTACAACATTGCCCCCCCCCCCCCTCAGTTGCCTCACATCGGAAGAACAAAAACTTCATAAAATATAATTAATGGCAGAACGGATGGGCCTAAAAAAAAGTTAAAATGACATAACATGATAATGCTTAGCATTTGATTTTGTTTTGGTTTTACAAAAAAAGTAAAATTTTGATATTTTTGAAAAATTTATCAGATTTTAAAAAAATCGAAAGATATTTTAGAACATATTTTAAGCTATCTTTAATAAAAATGAGATAAACCTGAGGGAGCATGTTTTGATAATTCAAGTTTATTGATTTTTGTCTTGATTTTGAAAAGTTTTTTTCTTTCAGTGTATTTCTTCCGAAAATATACTTAATTTCCTGTAACTTTTCCGTTGACGTCATTTTTAACAAAGAAGTGGTTTCCGAGATACGATATTTAAAAAAAATCTCATTTATAAATACGCCCTTTTGAAAAGTTACTCTTGACGAAAATAATTAAATTTCGTGGAAAATGAATCCTTGTGTGGCATCTAACATATCAGCAAACTTTCATTTCATTAAAAAATATTCGAGACAAACCGTTTTGTTAGTTAGGCTAGAATTGCTCAGATAGTGCACTTACACCCCTTTCCTTCCAAACGATCAAAACCAACTTTTATTTTGCTCGTTTTTTCATGTTTTTAAAAAAGTCATTAAACGGTAAAATTTTGACGTGAATTTTCTGGCATGCATAAAATCATACTCAAAGTATCGTTTCCTACCATTATCTCGATTTTTTCAATTTTGTCACTTACACCCCTTTCCTTCTCACCCCCTCATGTATGATCGTTTTTCGGCTACTTCACATGGTCGGATCATTACAAATTTATATCAAAATCAAGAATCAAAATCTGAAATAAAATGATTTTTTCAAAATTTTCGGTCGTTCCAAGTCTCCTGGCTCCTGGTAATGGCCTCTGTTGACTTGTTGTGAACATTGTTACGAACAGTGTTCCTATGTTACAGTACTGTGACACACATTCCAACGATATTTGCATCTATTACCAAAATGCCAGGGGATTGAGGACGAAAGTGGACGATATTTATTTGGCGAGCCGCGACTGCAGTCTTGATGTCATCATTTTGACGGAAACTGGACTCAACGATATTATAAACTCAGTGCAGCTGTTCGGCGAAAAGTTCAATGTTTTTCGCTGCGATCGTTCTTCTCGCAACAGTGACAAGCGCAGCTTCGGAGGAGTACTAATTGCTGTCGCCCGGCAACATCCTTGCGTTGTCCTCACTTCAGTGCACGCAACTAGCCTTGAGCAGGTTAGTGTTACTGCGAATATCCGTGGTCTGAAAATTTTACTAGGCGCTGTGTACATCCCTCCCGACAAAAGCCAAGATCCCGCTGTAATCGAGATGCACGTCTCTTCTATTCGTGAATTATGTGAAAAAAAAACGTACAATCGAAGGTATTTTGATCTGCGGCGACTATAATCAACCACGCATTGGTTGGGGCTACATTGACGACATGATCCGCCACACTAACACATCGCAACTCAGTGCGGCGAGTGCTGTTTTAATCGACGATATGGATTTTCTCAACCTCCAACAAGCCAACTTGGAGCGTAACCAGCTTGGTAGAGTGTTAGATTTGGTTTTTCATTCGGTTAAGCATGCGGTATCGGTTGAAATGTGTGTTGCACCATTGCTCCCTGTTGACACTCATCACCCCCCGTTGTCGATCTCGTCACCTGTTTTTAATGACTGTTTGGAGAATGATATGCCCCCCGAAATTGAACGTCAACAATTGAACTGTCGCAAAATAGACTTTGGCTTGCTTTCACAGTTTTTAATAACCTTCGACTGGGAAATTTTATTCGATGCGAGAGAGTTGGATGATACGGCTAGCATATTTTGTGACACTATTAACGTATGGCTCCGGTCTAATTTACCATTCGTCAAAAATCGATGCACACCGTCGTGGAGTACTGGTCGCTTACGTTCATTGAAACATGCTCACAATGCACATTTACGTAAACATCGTCGCCGTAGAACCGCCGAATCAAAACGTGAATACAAGCGTACTAGTGAGGAGTATCGTCAGCTTAATGCTTCTTTGTACAAGTCGTATGTTCTCCGTGTACAAACTGATCTGCGAAGGAACCCTAAAGGGTTTTGGAGTTTTGTCAACTCGAAACGGAAATGCACCAATATCCCGACCAACGTTTACCTTGACGAGTCAGAATCACGCTCCATCACTGATTCCTGCGAAATGTTTGCATCTTTCTTCTCTTCTGTGTTCGCGAATGTGTCTGCTTCTGACGGTGAAGCTGAACTAGCCGCGTTGAACGTTCCCGATGTTCCCGACTAGTCGACCTCGATATCTTTGAAATAACTCCATTGATGGTTGTCGAAGCTGCACGTAAATTGAAGCGATCTTTCTCCGCTGGACCCGATGGAATTCCTGCTACTATTTTGTCCAGTTGCGCATCAGAATTATCTGTGCCACTCTGTCGCATTTTTAACAAGTCCTTTACGCAAGGCAAATATCCTGATATCTGGAAACAATCTTACATGTTCCCCGTTCATAAGCGTGGCGATCGCCGAAATGTTAAGAACTACAGAGGTATTACAAGCCTGTCTGCTGCCTCTAAGCTTTTTGAAATTATCGTCAGCACCGCTATCCTCAATCGTACTACGAATTACATATCCATCTACCAGCACGGATTCATGCCAGGCCGGTCGGTTGTAACGGGGCGGGATAGGTTTTGGAGCAGGGAGCAATCACAACCTTCACTTAAGCGCCAGGCAAGTAGGATCGTGCCGTGAAGGGGCGTGTTTCGTAAATCAATCCCGGTCCGGCTAGGTTACCTCAGGGCAGGTCCTTCAAACGACTGACTAAAACTTACGGACAAAAAGCTGACTAACTTAACATCGGGTGGATCGTACGGCCGACCAAACAAGGGCAAAAAGGGCAACCATCGGCTAGTGTAGTAGCCCCTAGGCGTCCTACACCAACCTATCGGGGACTAACTCGCGAACCGATTTGGGGGGAAGAGCTCATTCGGGGACGCACACTTTCCGAGGGCGGAATAACGGAAAACACCGTTTTGTCGTTTAGTTGGCCTTCATTACACAAGCTATCTTATTCTAGGGGTTAGTTTTGTGAGGGGTATCTTACTGCATGCTGCTCTCGTTTTCTCCTACGCGTACGTTCAGAGCAGGCGGCTGCTCATTTCAGCGGTTCCTCAAACCGCCTGTGGATGCGTCGGATTGGCTACGGTGATGGACGCAACGTGGTGAGTTGGTCGGAAGTGTGCTTTCCGAATCCGACAACCGTCAGATGTCACACAGTGTGTGGTGTATAGAGCCACGAACAACCGGTAGCGGTTTCTTGTGTGATGAGTACGGCAATGGTTTGTTTCTCGGTGATCAATACATCCGATCGGTGGTGTATAGGGCCACGGACGGTCGCAACTGCGTGCGACGTGGGTATCACTATTCCACTCGGCTGGCTTCGTGGGAAATCGGTAGCCCACTGATGGTCGAAAACGTGGGGAGGCCGACTGACGATGGTCGCGCTCTCCGGCCCTAGGGTTAGACCTCCGTTTGAAGGAGGGTACTTCAAACGGGATAACACGAGTGTTAGTATTTTTATGCATAGAGTTGGTTTACAGTTTTTTTTTCATACAAGAACTTTTTAACATTTACCTGTACATTTACTGTTTCGTGTCACTATCCACTCCAACTTTACGCTATCGTCTATATCGTTTCCTAACCTATAACCCTTTAAGCCTGAGCCCACACAAT
Source organism: Sabethes cyaneus (assembly GCF_943734655.1). Lineage (NCBI taxonomy): Eukaryota > Metazoa > Arthropoda > Insecta > Diptera > Culicidae > Sabethes > Sabethes cyaneus. The sequence goes on from NC_071353.1 coordinate 78,497,413, forward strand.
TGTGTGGGTGAGATATGATTACTTTTAAAAAATTTTCCTTTCCTTTCTAAACGTCGTACTTTTACATATATGGCACCAATCTCTTGTGTAAACATCGTAACTCGTAGAAAAAATAGAAAATAGCTGAAAAGAAGTTTTCTTTTGTGGTTGGATTAATTATTGTCTAGTCTTCAAAATCTTGTGAAAACAGCAAAAAGTTTTATCTGTCGTATTTTCTTATTGGATCCGTATTTCGAAATTGCTTCGATAAAAAATTATTGGTAATAAGTATTTCTAATTGATGTAATTAAAAATTTACGGAAAATAACTTTTACAACTTACTTATGCACATTGTTTTTCATACCTACACAATTGTGTAGGTTCGGCCTTATTGTATACCTACTTTTACCTTTACGTTCCCGCCGGGACTTCAATAATTAGTGTACTTGCCGTTACACTTTTGGCTCTATCTTTACTATTTTTTGATCGATTTTTATACAACTTGTCTTCAAAGAACCACCTTAGATTGACCTTCACTGAAAAAATATTTTAGCAAATTTTGGATCCATTTTCCCGGAGATATTCCAGATCACAGTAGGATTATTTTTTCACGTCGTAAGTAACAGATGAAATAAAACGAAATCTGCTGCTGCCATCTCATTTTGAGTCAGTAAGAATGAATACAATATACTGTAGAGCATTCGTTCATGTTCCACACTACGGAACTTCCGTTTAGAGTACTACCGGAACCTAAAACTGGTCATTTATAAATTGTAAAATAATAAAGAAGTGTGGCAAATGATGTATTCAACTACGGGATTTTCTAAGACAAATTCTTGGATCAACATTTGAATGTTTTAAGCCAATCTGGACGTTCCGGTATATCTGTTGTATTAAGGTTAGTAAAAACTTAACTTGCAAAAAGTTGCGTGTATTTCCATAGCTACGTAGCAACCGTTCCACTGCTGCAGAAGCTGAAGTCTATGAGCCTCGAAGCGATGATCTCGCTCCAAACTAAACGGGGTCAACCCTATTCAACTCTGTGGACTTCTTTACACAAAGTAATTAGGTTTTCATGTTTTGTTTTTTCAAAGCCTGGTTTGGTATAGTCCAATAAGGGTAAAAAATGGTAAAAAATAGGGGAAAATGAGCAAAATGGGGCACTTCCCGATGACATACAGGAAAGCGGTGAGCACCATGCGATTCTCCGGAAAATTTTACATAAGATCACGTACATTTTATCAGCCTGCAAGCCATATCTTAATTGCGTCCGTTTTTACGGCATGTTTTTGCCCATAGTGCAATGGTATAAGATAAGGCCGAACCCACACAATTGTGTAGGTTGCTAAATTTAGCAAACAGTTGTTACAATGTATAGAATATACTGGTTTTGGTATCTCGAGAGATAAAAAAAAATTATATTGATCCAAAAACCAAAAATATTGTAGCTAAAACCCTCCGTGCTTAAAGGGATAATCCGATTGTCATTTAATCCTTTTTATACATTTTAATTATTTTTATTGTACTGACCGTGCTTTTAAAACTTTCCACTTTCTATTGTCTGTACTTTTCTATCTTTTACTTTACTTTACACTTATTATCTTTATTTTTCGTACTTGTCTGAACTGTTTGTCTGTGTGAACTCTCTAGTGGTTGTCTTCGAAATGGCTCTTTTCCCAGATTTTTGTGCCTGCCAAGTACAGGACTTCACGACGGGACCGACGATTCAGCTTCGGATATTTTGCCAGGTTCCATCCGGTGGGCATTAGCAGGGTTTGTTTACTGTCGCGGTACCCTAACCTTTTTTCGGGGATAACGACAGGTAACGCGAACAAACTTTTGGTGAAGGTTGTGTGTGGGATTGGTTAATAGGGTTTGTTACCTATTTTATTTTGTAACCTCGTTACATTTCCCCCTACTACTAATCAAAAAATTAATGAAGTTTCACTGAATTTATTTTTTTCAGAAAATAAATCAGTAGTTTCACTTTAACTTAATTTTACTACAAATGATGCACTTAATTTATCTTAATTTATCACAATTCCGAGATCCATATCAAAGAACGTACCGATATTCCCCCAATTTAATTACCCAGTCATTTTAAGTCTCACAAATTCGCCTAAATTTATACTCTTTTTAACTGTAATAAATTCTATCTTCACCTATCCTCTATTCATCATATCAAACCCCCTCGTTAACAACACTTATCCCGCTCTACCTATTACCCATAAGATTGTTGTTTTGTACTAAACCTACGCTATTGTTATTTTTATGGTACGACTGTCATTGTACCGATACTGTCTCCTGCTGCAGACACTCTTCTGCCACGAGTATCGTTTTGCTAAGTAATTTTCGAAGGAATCTAGTAATTACGATGAAAAAGTAAGTGAAAATCCCGCCGAAACTATACTGGGGAATTTATATCGAATCTACCCTAAGTTCATGCATACCTTAACCTAAGTGCACTAAATTTTACTAGAAACGGTATGTGACTAAATATGTAGCCAACGAACTATACCCAAAAAGTGATCCGTGAATTTTGGTGGTTACGTTGCGGCACTCTGTTCATTCCGGAAATGGTGGTGAATTGTTTATCTGAGCCAGTGAAATGTTTGCATTTTGCAGGTTGAACCGGATGGATGTCTTCAGCATGAGAGGGTTGCTCGTAGTATTGATAGTTGTTAGAGACAACTCCCCCAGCTTCGTCCATGTTTTTACCAAACGTGAGTTTGTGTTTTTGTGAAAATAATTTCGTTGTAACTGTGCTTTCATTGAGCAACAGACATAGCTTTAAAAATTGAATTTATTTTTGTTGCAGGTCGGATATATGGAAAACTCTCAAACGTTGCAATAAGCAGAGCCTATTTTTTTGAACAACTTTTGCTGAGAGCAATACATCCACTAGCACTGCTGGTAAATTCTTTGGTTTATTTGATTGAAAGAAATTACGTTCCATCACTTCTTTTCCTATCGTATCGTATAGGATAATATTGTTTTGTTTGCACGAAGATCAGAGTGCTTCGATGTCGGTTTTTTTTCGAAATATTTGCTTGGTTCCGTTGTAACTTATCTTATAGTAGTAGTAGTAGTAGTAGTAGGGGAAAGCCATCATCATTTCAAGGACTTGCCAATGTATGTGGGTAGAATTACAGTAGATCCAAATTTGGTTATCAAATGAGTTTCACACTAATGCTGTTACAGAAGGGCCAAAAGGGATTGGGCGGACCCACAAGCAGAGGCACTTGTGCGCATTCCGGGGATATAAGAGTCGCCTTCCAGCATTAGGATTCTTCCATGTAATAATCAATTTCGCTGTACCAACTTTAACCCACGTGATGATTTGTTTGTTTTAAATTGAGAAGTGCCATATTTGCTTCAGACCTTAAGGATTCAGGTTGGCAATCCACTCCATCATCCAGCCTTCCACATTTATGATTTCAATAATAATACTGTTAATAATATGATATTAAGATGAAATGTGGTAAAAATAGAACAATCTCACCAGCAGTCCTTCCTTTGAGGTTCCATAAGTGCTTCTAATAGTTAATTTAATTTTTCATTCTGGTATCCATGTGCAGTATTAAAACTCGTTTTGGCCAAAGTTTTTACTATATAGCAGTAGATGCTTCATAAGCTAAAACGAAAAAAATAATTAAAATAACTCATTAGGCTTACCAATTAGCTAGGCCGTGTGGCTCCGCCGTCTGTCCAAAACCTCGGTTTTGAAGTCAGGCAGCCGGGAACCACCCAGCATCGCACCTCCTAGCTTAGCTACTCAATAGAGCATTACCAGGTATGGCCACGTGGAGGCGCTAGATAGGGGCTTGGGATGGCTAGAGCTATATTGGACGCTCCTCATTTGCCTTCCCCATTTCATACCCCGTTGTAACTTATCTTATAGACCAACGAACTCAAAAGCAGAAGTGTATATACTAAAGTACAACCGAATTATCTCACTAATCATAGACAAACTTACTACCGAACTGTTTGTTGGGTTCCAAATGTAATTCTCATGCATAAATTATGTATCCGAAAATAATCTGAAATAACCATCGGTAATAATTTCGATAGTATGAAGCAAACGAACTCAAATGCTGACGACTTAGTGCTCAAATTTAGCTGAATACTAAAATTCTCTCACTAATCTCAAATATGCCAACTTTTAATACTGAACCGATCTTACGCCAAATGTAACTATTGATGATTATCTCACGAATCTTCAACTATGTACACACAAAATCTACAACTAAACCATTTGTTGGGCGCCAAATGTAACTATTATCAATTAACTCACTAATCTTTACATAGCATACACAAACTCTACGACTTAACCATTTGTTGGGCGCCAAATGTAAAGGGGCGGGATAGGTTTTGGGGCAGGGAGCAATCACAACCTTCACTTAAGCGCCAGGCAAGTAGGATCTTGCCGTGAAGGGGCGTGTTTCGTAAATCAATCCCGGTCCGGCTAGGTTACCTCAGGGCAGGTCCTTCAAACGTCTGACTAAAACTTACGGACAAAAAGCTGACTAACTTAACATCGGGTGGATCGTACGGCCTGCCAAACAAGGGCAAAAAGGGCAACCATCGGCTAGTGTAGTAGCCCCTAGGCGTCCTACACCAACCTATCGGGGACTAACTCGCGAACCGATTTGGGGGGAAGAGCTCATTCGGGGACGCACACTTTCCGAGGGCACATGAATAACGGAAAACACCGTTTTGTCGTTTAGTTGGCCTTCATTACACAAGCTATCTTATTATAGGGGTTAGTTTCGTGAGAGGTATCTTACTGCATGCTGCTCTCGTTTTCTCCTACGGCGTACGTTCAGAGCAGGCGGCCGCTCATTTCAGCGGTTCCTCAAACCGCCTGTGGATGCGTCGGATTGGCTACGGTGATGGACGCAACGTGGTGAGTTGGTCGGAAGTGTGCTTTCCGAATCCGACAACCGTCAGATGTCACACAGTGTGTGGTGTATAGAGCCACGAATAACCGGTAGCGGTTTCTTGTGTGATGAGTACGGCAATGGTTTGTTTCTCGGTGATCAATACATCCGATCGGTGGTGTATAGGGCCACGGACGGTCGCAACTGCGTGCGACGTGGGTATCATTATTCCACTCGGCTGGCTTCGTGGGAAATCGGTAGCCCACTGATGGTCGAAAACGTGGGGAGGCCGACTGACGATGGTCGCGCTCTCCGGCCCTAGGGTTAGACCTTCGTTTGAAGGAGGGTACTTCAAACGGGATAACACGAGTGTTAGTATTTTTGTACATAGAGTTAGTTTACAGTTTTTTTTTCATACAAGAACTTTTTAACATTTACCTTTACATTTACGTGTCACTATTCACTCTAACTTTACGCTATCGTCTATATCGTTTCCTAACCTATAATCCGATTGTCATTTAATCCTTTTTATACATTTTAATTATTTTTATTGTACTAACCGTGCTTTTAAAACTTTCCACTTTCTATTGTCTGTACTTTTCTATCCTTTACTTTACTTTACACTTATTATCTTTATTTTTCGTACTTGTCTGAACTGTTTGTCCGTGTGAACTCTCTAGTGGTTGTCTTCGAAATGGCTCTTTTCCCAGATTTTTGTGCCTGCCAAGTACAGGACTTCACGACGGGACCGACGATTCAGCTTCGGCTATTTTCGCCAGGTTCCATCCGGTGGGCATTAGCAAGGTTTGTTTACTGTCGCGGTACCCTAACCTTTTTTCGGGGATAACGACAGGTAACGCGAACAGACTTTTGGTGAAGGTTGTGTGTAGGATTGGTTAATAGGGTTTGTTACCTATTTTATTTTGTAACCTCGTTACACGGTTTCAACTAATTTGCTCGACTTCACTTCCTCTTGCATCACGCAACTCGAGGAAAAAGCATAAGTGGATGCAGTATACACGGATTTGAAGGCTGCATTCGAACGGATTGACCACCGCATCCTCTTGCCAAAAATGCAGCGTCTAGGAGCCTCGCAACGACTACTGTGTTGGCTTGGCTCATATTTACGTGATAGAGTCTTGCAAGTCAAGTTGGAATCTACCGTCTCATCTGTGTTTACTAACAAATCCAGTGTTCCTCAAGGAAGCAATATGGGGCCTTTACTCTTCATCCTATTCTTCAACGACGTCGCGTTACTATTTGAAGCCGGTTGCATACTTGTTTACGTTGACGATCTCAAACTGTATCTTAATGTTCGCTCTATCGATGATTGTCATCGGCTGCAGCATTTACTAGATGCCTTTGTAAACTGGTGCAAGTTAAACTACTTGATTGTGAGTATAGCCAAATGTGAGGTAATCACGTTTCATCGCATTCACAGCCCGATTGTGTTTGACTACCATATTGACGGAAGTATCCTCCGAAGGGTAGATCAGGTTAACGACCTCGGCATCTTACTCGACTCTAAACTTAATAGACTAATCTCAAGTTTTTAGTCTTGACCTTGAAATGTGGTCATTTTTTTTTTTTTTTTTTTTTTCCTGTATGGACTCATCACTGCGACCAGTAAGTTAGATCTATTGTGATATCGCCCGGGTGTTTGTTGTATAACCCGCACTGCATTTATTTTAGCTATAGTCGCTATTGAGTGAGCGATATGCTTATTGAATTTCTTTTTTTTATGCGTGCTTGTGTGTAATTGGGTACCCTTCTTTCAATGCTTTACTCTACTTTATCCACCTCGTTCCACATGACAGCGCACAGTCCCCAATTATAGTCATCCCTGGCGTAGCAAACCAGTGCATTTTTACTACAAGGGTCTCATTTTTGCACTGTCAATAGGCCATATCGGGATAATATAGAACTCAGCATGAAGGAAGGGCGATGAAATGTGGTCATACATATATATTAATATTTTTTTGAACCATGTACCTTTGTACCTTGTACCTTTGAACCATAGAGGCGCTGGACTGCTCCAGCGTCCAGAGAGTCCAGCGCCTCTATGGTTCAAAGGTAAAAGTACCAGCGAACCACATGCCCTGGCGGGTATTGTGGGTTCGAATCCGGTTTTTAATCTTAGATTATAGCTTGGTTCGACTCATGCACCCTCCAGCATTGGACAAAAGGTAGGAGTCAAAATGACTACTTGTCAAGCATAACTACCAATACCCCCCCACCCTTCCTTTCCGCTCTTCCCCACCTTCACAAAAAAAAAAAATTCATTTTCTTTCCCCTACCGTCCCTTCATCAATTGTAAAACCATCTAATCTCTAATCTAATCTCACACTAGCGCAGCCAATTCTTGAAGGCATCCTGGAAAATGACGATTACTTGAATCAATCATTTTTCTTGTCAACGGCCAGGCCAACTGCGCAGCATGTACCGCAGAGAGAATTCCAAGGAATCAAGTGGAACCAGAAAAAATACCTAATTCCATTAAACTCCTTGAAATCAAGGGGAAGGAAGGAAGCGTGGACCTCCCGTACCAAACGCTTCCCATATACATAGATAATGATTTATTTACAGTCGTAGGGAGTATCTTTGCTAATAAAGGTTAAGTGATACTCCGGACCCTCAGGGATGAACTAATGGCATTTAGACCAGAAGCCAGGCTGCAATTGGCCAAGGATATAGCGCCTTATTTCGCTCTCTGAAAATAGATTAGTTTGCCAAAAATATTAGTTTAAATCATATAATACTTGAAAATAAAGTCGTGTGGTTTAATGGTTGCCTAAAACTACATTTGTAAGGTTAGGAACTGAAAACCGCACGACCCCGCACCTCCTAGCTTGGCTACTCAATTATACAAATTGAAGTATTTCCAGGTATGGCCACGTGGAGGCGCTAGGTAGGGGCTTGGGATGGCTAGAGCTATATTGGGCGCTTTTTCCTAGTTGCCTTCCCCATTTCATACCCCCTTCATCAATTGTAGAACCATCGTTTCTAAACTTAAGTTCAATGCTCACCGTTCTAATATCATTTCCAAAGCATCCCGGCAGCTTGGATTCATTGCTAAAATGGAAGAGATTTCAAGGACCCTCATTGCCTAAAATCCTTGTATTGCGCACTAGTCCGTCCAGTACTTGAAAATTCAAGTGTAATTTGGCTACCTCATCAGCTCACGTGCACGTTAAGAATCGAACGCATCCAGAGAAGGTTCATTCGTATGGCTCTTAGAGATTTGCCTTGGCGAGATCCTGACAATCTTCCACTGTATCCAGCACGTTGTCGTTTGCTGGGCCTGGATACTTTGGAACGGCGCCGTAAAGTTCAGCAGGCAACGTTGGTGGCAAAAATTCTAAACAACGACATCGATTCACCGACGTTACTTACTAAAGTCAATTTCCGTGCTTCGCAAAGATCTTTACGCACTACATCGTTGTTGCATGCCGTTTTTCATCGTACCACATTTGGATTCACTCGGGTTGAAGAACTCTTCGAGTTTGGAGAGCCAACTGGAAAATTCACGCAGCGACTATGGAACACTGATTTGATTTAATTTTTATTTGTGGGCCTTACATGTGACTATAAATTTATTAAGACTTTGTCAGATGGATATATTAAATAAATAATCTATACCTATAAAGAAGGATTTCTGTCTGTCTGTCTGTCTGTCTGTCTGTCTGTCTGTCCTGTGTTCCTTATAGAATCAAAAACTACTGAACCAATCGGCGTGAAAATTTGCATGTAGAGGTTTTTGGGGCCAGGAAAGGTTTTAGTGATGGTTAGAGACCCCTCCCCCCACTAAGAGGGGGGGCTCCCATACAAATGAAACACAAATTTCTGCATAACTCGAGAACTAATCAAGCAAATAGAACCAAATTTGGCATGTGGGTGTTTTCGGTGACAAGAATTTATTCTAGGGTAATTTGAGACCCCTCCCCTCTTTATAAGGGGAATTATAACTCCTCTCCCCTTTAAGAGGGGGGTTTCCATACAAATTTCCTCATAACTCGAGAACTAATCAAGCAAATGGAACCAAATTTGGCATGTGTGTGTTTTTGGAGACAAAATTTTTTTCTATGATGAATTGGGACCCCTCCCCACTTTAAGTGGGGGGGGCTCCTATACAAACGAAATACAAATTTCCTTATAACTCGAGAGCTAATCCAGCAAATGGAACCAAATTTGGCATGTAGGTGTTTTTGGAGGCAAGAATTTTTTCTATGATGAATAAGAACCTCTCCCCACTTTAGGAGGGGGGGGGGGGCTCCTATACAAATGAAATACAAATTTCCTCATAACTCGAGAACTAATCAAGCGAATTGAACCAAATTTGGCATATGTGTGTTTTTGGAGACAATTTTTTTTCAATGATGAATTAGGACCCCTCCCCACTTTAGGAGGGGGGGTCCTATACAAACGAAATACAAATTTCCTCATAACTCGAGAACTAATCAAGCGAATTGAACCAAATTTGGCATATGTGTGTTTTTGGAGACAATTTTTTTTTCAATGATGAATTGGGACCCCTCCCCACTTTAGGAGGGGGGGTCCTATACAAACGAAATACAAATTTCCTCATAACTCGAGAACTAATCCAGCAAATGGAACCAAATTTGGCGTGTAGGTGTTTTTGGAGGCAAGAATTTTTTCTATGATGAATTAGGACCTCTTCCCACATTAGGAGGGGGGGCTCCAATACAAATGAAATACAAATTTCCCCATAACTCGAGAACTAATCAAGCAAATAGAACCAAATTCGGCATTTGGAGGTTTTTGGAGGCAAAAATATTTTCTACGGTGAATTAGGATCCTTCCACACTTCAAGAGGGGGGGCTTCTACACAAATGAAATACAAATTTCCTCATAATTCGAGAACTAATCAAGCAAATGGAACCATATTTGGCATGTGGGTGTTTTTGGAGGCAACCATTTTTCCCATTATGAATTAGGACTTCTTACCTTTTTAGGAAGGGAGGGCTCCCATTCAAACGAAATACAAATTTGCTCATAACTTTAGAACTAATCAAGCAAATGGAACCAAATTTGGCATGTGAGAGTTTTAGATGGCAGAATTTTTTTTTCTGTGGTGTATTACGACCCCTTTCCCTTTTAAGAGGGTGGGCTCCCATACAAATGAAATACAAATTTCCTTATAATTTGAGTAATCAAGCAAATGGAACCAAATTTAGCATGTAGGAGATTTTTGAGTCTTGAATTTATTTTATGATAGTTAGAGACCTCTCACCCCTGTGGTAGGGGGATATGGACTCTCATACAAATAAAACAGAAATTTTCGCGAAACTCAAAAACTAATCCAACTCGAGAAATTCGAGACTCTTCCATAAAACATTAATCAATAACAAGACCACAAAAACTATCTATAGTAACACTAGATCATTCAGGACGAGCCGGTCGCGAGTGTTGCCGGTGACCCGCTGTCGGAAGCGCCGCCCACTGGGGGGCTTGCAAAACTCGAGATAGTGACAAAGATCATCCGAGATTCATGATTTATGTACAACACAGGTTAATTTGTGGCAATACGAAGTTTGTCGGGTCAGCTAGTCTATACCTATAAAAATGGATTTCTGTCTGTCTGTCCTGTGTTCCTTATAGAATCAAAAACTACTGAACCAATCGGCGTGAAAATTTGCATGTAGAGGTTTTTGGGGCCAGGAAAGGTTTTAGTGATGGTTAGAGACCCCTCCCCCCACTAAGAGGGGGGGCTCCCATACAAATGAAACACAAATTTCTGCATAACTCGAGAACTAATCAAGCAAATAGAACCAAATTTGGCATGTGGGTGTTTTCGGTGACAAGAATTTATTCTAGGGTAATTTGAGACCCCTCCCCTCTTTATAAGGGGAATTATAACTCCTCTCCCCTTTAAGAGGGGGGGTTTCCATACAAATTTCGTCATAACTCGAGAACTAATCAAGCAAATGGAACCAAATTTGGCATGTGAAGGTTTTCGAGGGCAAGAAAATTTTCTATGTTGAATTAGGACCCCTCCTCACTTTAAGAGGGGGTCTCCTGTACAAATGAAATACCAATTTCCTCATAACTCGAGAACTAATCAAGCAAATGGAACCAAATTTGGCATGTGTGTGTTTTTGAAGACAAAGTTTTTTTCTATGATGAATTGGGACCCCTCCCCACTTTAAGAGGGGGAGGGGGCTCCTATACAAACGAAATACAAATTTCCTTATAACTCGAGAGCTAATCCAGCAAATGGAACCAAATTTGGCATGTAGGTGTTTTTGGAGGCAAGAATGTTTTCTATGATGAATAAGAACCTCTCCCCACTTTAGGAGGGGGGGCTCCTATACAAATGAAAACAAATTTCCTCATAACTCGAGAACTAATCAAGCAAATAGAACCAAATTTGGCATGTGGGTGTTTTCGGTGACAAGAATTTATTCTATGGTAAATTGAGACCCCTCCCTCTTTATAAGGGGAATTGTAACTCCTCTCCCCTTTAAGAGGGGGGGCTTCCATACAAATTTCCTCATAACTCGAGAACTAATCAAGCAAATGGAACCAACTTTGGCATGTGAAGGTTTTCGAGGGCAAGAAAATTTTCTACGGTGAATTAGGACCCCTCCCCACTCTAAGAGGGGGGGCTCCTGTACAAATGAAATACAAATTTCCTCCTAACTCGAGAACTAATCAAGCAAATAGAACAACATTTGGCATGTGGGTGTTTTTTTGGTGACAAGAATTTATTCTATGGTGAATTGAGACCCCTCCCCTCTTTATAAGAGGAATTATAACTCCTCTCCCCTTTAAGAGGGGGGACTTCCATACAAATTTCCTCATAACTCGAGAACTAATCAAGCAAATGGAACCAACTTTGGCATGTGAAGGTTTTCGAGGGCAAGAAAATTTTCTACGGTGAATTAGGACCCCTCCCCACTCTAAGAGGGGGGGCTCCTGTACAAATGAAATACAAATTTCCTCCTAACTCGAGAACTAATCAAGCAAATAGAACAACATTTGGCATGTGGGTGTTTTTTTTGGTGACAAGAATTTATTCTATGGTGAATTGAGACCCCTCCCCTCTTTATAAGAGGAATTATAACTCCTCTCCCCTTTAAGAGGAGGGACTTCCATACAAATGTCCTCATAACTCGAGAACTAATCAAGCGAATTGAACCAAATTTGGCATGTGTGTGTTTTTGGAGACAATTTTTTTTCAATGATGAATTGGGACCCCTCCCCACTTTAGGAGGGGGGGTCCTATACAAACGAAATACAAATTTCCTCATAACTCGAGAACTAATCCAGCAAATGGAACCAAATTTGGCGTGTAGGTGTTTTTGGAGGCAAGAATTTTTTCTGTGATGAATTAGGACCTCTTCCCACATTAGGAGGGGGGGCTCCAATACAAATGAAATACAAATTTCCCCATAACTCGAGAACTAATCAAGCAAATAGAACCAAATTCGGCATGTGGAGGTTTTTGGAGGCAAAAATATTTTCTACGGTGAATTAGGATCCTTCCACACTTCAAGAGGGGGGGCTTCTACACAAATGAAATACAAATTTCCTCATAATTCGAGAACTAATCAAGCAAATGGAACCATATTTGGCATGTGGGTGTTTTTGGAGGCAACCATTTTTCCCATGATGAATTAGGACTTCTTACCTTTTTAGGAGGGGGGGGGGCTCCCATTCAAACGAAATACAAATTTGCTCATAACTTTAGAACTAATCAAGCAAATGGAACCAAATTTGGCATGTGAGAGTTTTAGATGGCAGGATTTTTTTTCTGTGGTGTATTACGACCCCTTTCCCTTTTACGAGGGTGGGCTCCCATACAAATGAAATACAAATTTCCTTATAATTTGAGTACTAATCAAGCAAATGGAACCAAATTTAGCATGTAGGAGATTTTTGAGTCTTGAATTTATTTTATGATAGTTAGAGACCTCTCACCCCTGTGGTAGGGGGATATGGACTCTCATACAAATAAAACAGAAATTTTTGCGAAACTCAAAAACTAATCCAACTCGAGAAATTCGAGACTCTTCCATAAAACATTAATCAATAACAAGACCACAAAAACTATCTATAGTAACACTAGATCATTCAGGACGAGCCGGTCGCGAGTGTTGCCGGTGACTCGCCGTCAGAAGCGCCGCCCACGCCGTCGGAAGCGCCGTCGGGGCTTGCAAAACTCGAGAAGTGACAAAGATCATCCGAGATTCATGATTTATGTACAACACAGGTTAATTTGTGGCAATACGAAGTTTGTCGGGTCAGCTAGTAATAAATAATAATAATAATTACTTTGAAGGAAATGCGATCAAATAAAAATAACACATTTACCGTGCAAGCACCATATTCAAAACAGTGCCTAACTCTGAACAGTCAGACATTTTTCTTGATTATTGATAAAATGCTAAATATTGAAACAAGTTAAGTTTCCACATCTTATAAATTATCCATTTCTGTAATTATATCTTACATAGCACACCCTGTCAATGCAGAACGTAAATAAAATAAAAAAATTAAACCGAGACGACGATCGATTGAAACGTAAACAAACATGGCTGCTTAGCGGATTGCCTAACAGCATCGAAACAAATTTTTCGCTAAAAAAGTGATAAAAGAGAACTTTTTCGCTATATTGGTATTGTAAACATTAAAAGGTACGTATTCTTGTCATCCGGAGCATATTTTGTATTCGCTTAAGTGATTAATATCATGAAATAATTATAAAAACAAATGTGTTCCGAATAACGCACCTTTGTTTTCGTCAGTTCCTAAAGGTGAAAAAATGCCGAGTCGCAAGAGGAATATGTCTTATGCATTCTGGAAGCTGGAAAAGGCGCTCGTGATGAAAAATAAAGGCTTGTCTTTATGACAATCGGCTGCGATGTATGGAATTCCAGTAAGTACACTGTACGCTTGGGACAAAAGTTTGGTGGCTCCCAAAAAACCTGGGAAACCAACCGTTCTCACATCCGGAGAGGAAGCGCGTATTGTAGAATGGGTCGTACAGACTGCTAGAGCCGGCTTTCCTGTTGATATGAAACGTTTAAGGACTACTGGTGGTTATTTCATTAACCCTCTAGTTCCCAACCCTGCCAATTGGCGGGCTTCAGCAAAATCGTTGTGAATCTACTATGCTTATTCGTTTTATGTTGAGATCCATCCATACCTTCTCATTATAGTGGTTTGTTTGTTTTATTACGTTAATTTGAAATAGATATTTCGTGCGAAACTTGAAAAATGCCAGAAAACTGAGAAAAAAATTATTTTGCTGTGCAGAGTGAAATTCAAATTTTTGTAAATTGCTTATTTCTTGGAATAAATGAACAAAAAAATTATTGGTGAGTAGCTGATAAGTTGTACTTCATGGTAAAAAAGGAAATTTGCAATAAAAAGTTTAGGAACTGGCCGATTTTTATCAAGGAACTGACCCCGCCAATTGGCGGGGTTGGGCATTAACGTCAACTTTTTTTTGGTAATTTGACAACATGTTGTTTTCGTTGTATTTATTGATTTTTTTCGAGCTTAAGCTACAAATTATTGTTATAGGCCTTGTTAGCTTCTTTTATATGCCTTGAAAAATACACAAGCATGCAGTGGCATTAATATGGAAGGGGAATTTACAGGACTTATCACCTAATTTTCAGTTCGCCTTTTTGACGAGCTGCAATATAACGCTTTATAGCTATATCACAAAACATTTTTGCATTTTATGGTAATTAAAAACCATAATCCTATAACCAAGAAACAGATTCATTGAAACCCGGCGAATTTTACTGCTTAACGACAAAATCTTGATAAGCAAGACAATATTATTCAAAATGAGATCTATCATAGACCATTTTAAAACCGCAAATTTTAATCTATACCGCTTAATAAGTTTGAGTTAATGAAAAAATTGAATGAATTACCAGTCGATAAAAGATTATAGTGAACAAATGTGTACTACAAAAATGAAAAACCCAATTTATCAAACAAGTCATATATATGAGGATTTAAGTTTCATGTTCTATCAGACTCTAAAGGTTTTTCAAAGGTTACAGTTTCAAAGCATATTATGGTGTAGGCAATCCTGACTTGGGAGCAGCTACTAATATTGTTGTTCGCCTTTCTAAAATTTTGCCGGATTTTAAAAATCATAGTTTTCGATTATTATTATACGGCATTACCATTGATTTTATATCTCCACTCGAGAGGAACGAGAGGAATATACGACTGGGAACTATTCGGAGTAATAGAATCCCCAAAAGCAAACTGCTTACTGATAAGGACATCAATAGGCAAGGTCGTGGTGATTCTGCTGAATTCATTGCCAAATTTGAAAATACAACTGTTTCTGTGTCTGTTTGGAAGGATTTGCTTCCCACGGGCACTATAGACAACGATGAACTGGAAGTGTTTGATGAGTTCATATATTTGGGATCTCTGGTCACCGCCGATAATATTACGGGTAAAGAGATTCAATGACGCATTCAAGCTGGAAGTCAAGTCTAGTTTTCCTCCGCAAGACGCTTCGATTAACCCCTCTAGGGTCTACTTCATTTTTAGCACTGCAACATTCACTAAAATGGCCGTAACTTTTTTATCTTTCAATATTTTTTTACCAAATTTGGGAATTTTTCCGGAAATATTTTCTATTTTCATAATATCTATAGATAATAGCCATATGTAATATGGTCCCGGAGTTATTCCGGAGTTCCTTGGGCGACCGTGACATGGCTTTTTTAGTTAAAGTTGCCAAATATTTAAAACTTGTTTAAAATCTGTTGATTTTTGTAAGCATATCATCGACTGTGGACATATCATTTACTTTGCCGCAGTTATGAGCCATGGTGCGCGCCATCCGAATCCGGGGGGATATTATAAATCCGGAACCGGTTCCCATAAAGGGACATTTCAGCATCAGTAAATTATGTCGTGTCGCATATCAAAAAACATCAGCACTATACAAAAGAGCGGTTGGCGATCATCTCATGTCTCACAGAAGCCGTATGACCGGTTCCAGGCCCGGGGAGGGTTTCTTTTCTGATTCAAGCACGGAACGGATTTCGAAGGAACTTGTCCGGGACCTGGAATCGCCATATGGTCAAAAATTTCAGTTGAAGCTCATTATAACTAGTTCCATAAATACTAGCACTGTTATAGATGTTCTGAAATCGATGTCCCGAATTAAATCGAAAAATTTGATTTTGCAACTTTTTTGCGCCCAAGTGCCCAACCCGGCCAATTGGCGGGTTACGAATTTTTATAAATAATCAAACTATTCCTGAACTTAGTAATTAAAGAATATTTTTTCCATTATTCTGGCCACGAAATGAGCATTTTAAAAATTTTTCAAGCAAATCAAAAATTTGGGCACTAGAGGGTTAAGCAGACTGGCAGGCAAAATCCATTCACGAACGGGATTCCTGGTCGAAAGTGGGCGAATCTGTTCATTAATCGGCACAAGGAACTTTCATCACGAGTACCAAGCAGCCTCTCTAAGCAACGGACTCAAGTTTCCGAGATACAGATTCGCAGATGGTTCCAAGAAGTTGAAACCTATCTCAGGGCAGCAAATATGTATGATATTCTCAATAACCACTCTGCCGTGTTTAATATGGATGAAACATCTATCCGCTTGGTACCGACAAGAGAGAGGGTACTGGCAAATTCAAAAGACAAATACGTTCACGTAGCAAATGCAAACTCTGATCGAGAATGCTATACAGTTTTGTTTGCTGCGAACGCAGCTGGTACTCTAGCACCGCCTCTTGTCCTTTTCTCATATAAACAACGATTGCCGGGAGAAATAGTGCGAAAGATACCAGATGGGTGGGCAGTCGGGAGAAATCACCCCATCGACATCTCTATAACGAGCTGCAGTGAACGTCAGCGACAGCATGTCCTGGGCTCAAAATTTGACAGCGGGCCCAAATCAGACTGCTGGCAGTTGAGTGAAACGCAGTGCTGACATGCTATCTCATTTTCGCACACACGAGATGTTGGCAGCGAAAACATGGTTGCCTGCCAATGGGGTGGGAAAAATGAAAGCGGGTGGATGACACGGGAGACTTTCTTTTATTACCTAAAGAATGTTTTCCATCCGTGGCTAATTAAAAATGCCATTCCTTTGCCGGTACTAGTTTTTATGGACGGACATAGATCTCACATGTCATACCAAACTACTGAATTTTGTCGCGAGAATGCGATCGTGCTGATATGTTTGTTCCCGAACTCAACTCATCTGCTACAACCACTCGACGTGGCGTTTTTTAGGGGACTTAAAGTGCACTGGAACAAAAGGCTGGTTGAGTGGAGAACACAGCAAGCAGGGGAAGTTATTTCAAGACCGGATGTGGCACCTTTATTGAACGATGCCCTCAACGATATGGACAATTTATCAGTGTGTCTAAAAAATGGATTCCGAAAATGTGGCCTGGTCCCATTTGATGCTAATGCCGTAAACTATTCGATGCTTTTGCTAAATGATGATGCACAGCAGCCTGATTCGGTGGATTCTTCGCCATCATTCAGTTTTGGAACAATCCAAGCAAAAAACACGCTGACTGCCATTGAAACTTTTTTGACAATCAGCCAGATTGAAGCATTTAAGGCAAAAGAATCAAATTGTATCTGGAAAGGAATTGTTGGTGACACGAATTTGTTCTGTTTGTGGCAAAAACTAAAAACTATTGCGTCTCCGCTATTAAAACAGGCTGAACCGACTGAAAATGATAATTTCTATGGGTTTGACGAATCTGAAATTGATCGTAAGTATTAAAATAATGATGATTGGCTTATATAAAAACAACTAGGTACTGTATTTTAGGTGATCGGTGTACTGTTGCAAACACACAGAGTCAAGTTTCAGCTATTTTAGGTAGCTCCAAAACTACCACCGGTGATAATCAAATAGATTTCTTTGAAAACTCCTTCCGCATTCCTCTTTCCTCTAACAAACGCAAGAATCGATCTCAAAGAGCCCATGTTCCGGTCGTTGCCACGAGCGACCAATTTAAGAAGTACTATGAGCAGCGTGAAAATGAAAAGAACAAGGAAAACGAACTACGCGCAGTTAAAAAGGCTGAAAGAGAGGCCAAAAAAGCGGCACGAAATTTGAAAAAATACACTAAAATAAAGAAAACAACTTGCTAAATCGGATTCACAATTAAAAAAGACTTTTTACTTTTTACTTTTTTAGATTCGAACTATTCAGAATTTGGAACACTAATGTTCAGAGTAAGGAACGTTGTCCGCTTTGGTGTCCAGAATTAGGAACACAAACAACAATTACAAAAAAATGGGTTTTAGTTATTCAATTTCATTATTTATGACGATTGTCATTTTTAAAATACAGAATAATGTTACTGCTTCTTGATGGTAAAGAAAGAGCTGTAATAAAATGTTGAATTGTTTTTTTATGTTTAGTTGAATTTTGAAACTGCTTAACAGTTTAGAATATGGTGCTTGCACGGTATAACAGAATTAGGTGTACCCTGCGTGCTTTGCTACCCATCCAAATGAAAGCAAATTGAATGTAGTGTTGTTTAATATACTTAGAGAATCAGAATTTCTCAAAAGAAATAAAGAAATACGGCTGTCAATTGACTTTATTATCTACGATCGCTGAAACAGAAATCTTACTCCCTCCTCGACATACTTCTCCGTTAGTAGTTCTCCCCTTCACCACCCTTACTAACTTATCAACGTCTTCATGTACTTCAATGATACGGCCCAAACACTAATGTTGTGGAGTGATGTTGTTCTCCATGAGAACCACGAACATTTCAGGACGGATGATTAATTTGTTCTTACTTTAGCAGCCGAGAGCCTTGGCCCAGATAACACAAAATCGTAATAGAAAGTTCACATTAAATCGTTTTCATGTCAATTTCACATTGGAATTGTATAATGATTAGAGTATGTCAAATCGAAGTGAACAATAAGTTGTTTTGCAGTCGTGCGTGTCTTCAGATACAATTCATGATTGTGAATTATAAAGCAGTATAGACGATTGCAATATTTGATTATATCTTAATCATATATTCAGGAGTATTTAGTTGCGTGTTATAAAAACTACGCAAAACAAAATTACAAATAATTGTCAAAATTTTCGCAAGTATATCGCCTCCACTTTGGTACATATATGTTCTTATATGGCGTGAAATATAACTTTTTCGTTCAGATATGATTTCGTATATCTCAGTTGCAATCGAGATATATAAACCAAATGGTTTACTGGGGTGTGGGAGGGGAGGCTCTTGCCGTATCAAGATTTCCATTCCATTGTACTTGGTCCTGGGCTACTCGTCGCCAATTCGTTCCGCGTCTCGACAAACGCAAGTCGGCTTCAACCTGGTCGAGCTATCCAGCACGTTGGACCCCTCTATTCCTGGTGCCAATGGGGTTCCTGAAGGAAAAAGATTTCACTGCACAGTCTTCCGGCATCCTTGCGACGTGGCCGGCCCACCGTAGGCTTCCAACTTTCGCCAGATGTACGATGGAAATCTTTTCAAGCAGTGCCTGTAGCTCGTGATTCATACATACGCCTCCACCACTCTCCACTTTTTGTTTTTACTCCACCAAAAACAGTCCGAAACACCTTTCGTTCAAATACGGTTAGTGCACGTATGTCTTCCGTAAGCAAAGTTACTGTCTCAAGTCCGTAGAGGACTACCGGTCTGATTAGCGTTTTGTACATCGTCAGTATTGTGCGGCCCGCTCGCCGGATCACACCTTCAATAGCGATGTTGAATAACATACCGGACAGTCCGTCCCCTTGCCGCAACCCTCTGCGCGATTCGAAAGGACTCGAGAGTGTCCCTGAAACGCTCATGCGCACGTCACTTACCGCAGAGTAGCTTTGATCAACCGTGTGTCCGGAAAACCGTACTCGGGCATTATCTGCCATAGCTGTTCTCGTTCAACTGTATCGTATGCTGCCCTGAAATCCGCAGCGGGTGAGACCTCAGCCGCTTTCGTGACGTTAGATGGACTGAAACAAGGGGATGCATTCTCTAACCTGCTATCAGACTTCCTGAAATCTCGCGAGCAAAGAAAAGAGACAACGAACTTTGCTCTATTTAGTTTCGTATCTCATGCAATCAATGCGTGCTATGTGCAACAGTCGACCGTCGCTAAAGGGAAACGAGCGAGACTTTGTCTCGATACGTGGAATTTTCGGTGCGACGTGCTTAACGATGTCTCGTCTCTAGTCAGGCCCAGCGAGCAGCAACAACTTCGTGCACATGAAACAGCTCCTGTACTTTTTCTCGTGAGCTTGTCTCGCGTACCCCAGATAGATTGACTTTCTGCGCAAAGCGAGATGTCCAAATGTGTAGCTGTTTTCCAAGCTTTATTCGAGGTAACGTTCTGACATGAGCTTGCTTATCTCTGATAAAGGGTAATAAAGGTTAATGGGTAATGATCAGAATGCTGAATGTTTAAATAATTTAGTTGCTGTGTATAAGGTGTAAACAAAGGTGCACGTTGAACTATGATTCTAGTCAACGTTTTGGGTCGATTAATGAATCGATGCTTTTGAGCTCTTATGATTCTAAATGCTAAATTTATACAGGGGGATTACGATTTTGGCATGCCTCGATTTCGGCACGGACTGATTTAATTAATAAAAGTATTAGTTTTTGTCAGCAAAAAGTATCTCGCTTCCAAAAATATGCTTAAACATCAAGCAGTTTCTGCATACATGTCCAAATGATGCCGTCAGTATGCACAGTAGGATTTCGAATTTGGCAACAAATGCGTGTCGCCTATGTTGCCAAAATCGGGACCCTTTTTCGATATAAAAAAATTAATTCTAAAGCATTTAGAAATTGACTAAATATCATTAATCAACGATTGCAACCATTTTATGTTTAAAAAGTCCGACAAGAGCTATCCGTCCGGTGCAAATAAGTTATTGACACATAACTTTTTTTCATGAACATACTCAACTCAGGGCATCATTTTTTCGTCATTTAAAGCATGTGTGCGGAAACTGATTGATATTTAAGCATATTTTTGGAAGTGAAATATCTTGTGTTGCCAAAAACGAATACATTTGTTGCCAAAATCGAACCATGCCAAATTCGAAATCCAACTGTACACGAGAAAAAGTTTGTAGTTGTAGAATGTTTCGAAAAGTAATATTTTTAGTCCGTAGGACTACGTCTTGCCGCAGAGTTTAAAAACTTGCACATACTGATGTCATCATTTTGGGTCATTTTGAACATGTATGCAAAAATTGATTGATGTTTAAGCATATTTTTGTTTGCGTGTTGCCAAAAACGAATACTTTTGTTGCCAAAATCGAGGCATGCCAAAAACAATCCCACTGTATTAAGAAAACCAATGAAACATAATTCCAAAATATAAAGAGATAAGTTCATAACCATTTCGCCTCTCCTCTCCCAGACCCAATTTCTCGCTACAATTCTTTTAACTGCAAGTTCGATAATTGCAACAACTTTGCAGTCATCAGATCCATATATGTATGACGTATAAAAATCAACGCACAAGACGGGATCCACAATGCAATAAAAAATAAAAATTTATGAATATGAAATGCTTTTTTAAATAATTACAGTAGGATTTTATATTTGGCAACAAAAGCGTCTCGCCTATGTTGTCAAAATCGAGACCCTTTGTGTAATGGAAAAATTGAGCAAAAATGAGTATATAGCCCATGTTGGCAACCGGGCATAAGGGTTGGGTTGCGATCTGCTCGTCGATCACGATCGTGCTGGTTGCTAGATGTGCTACTCTCAACTGCTCGACTTATGCTGCACCAAGTGCACAAAGAAGCGCTATACAATTGGCTTGATTAATAGCGCGGTGATCCATAATACTGATCCCGCGTATGATACGATTAGGTTTTCAATAAATTGCTTGGAATTAAAAAATTTATAAAAGTTTAATTGTAATTACGATAGTGAAGTTAATTATGTAAGTGTGATGAAATATTTTGTATACTAATGTGCTAATTATAAACTATGTTCCCATAATTATAATAGCGTAATTTGCGAGCAAAGCTTAAGAACGTGTTCTGTGTTGAGCGTCTTCTCAAAACTATAGGTATTTACATAAATAACGTACATTTAAAAATAGCTCACAGCTTTCTTTCTTAGCACAGTGAAGTTGTTTAATCAGCATATATGCGACAGCTTGATCTAATCCGTGATAGAATCACTATTTTGTAAGTGACCATTGTTTGTAAGATAACCTATATGTAACATTTGTACTCGTTTTAGCTTGAAGCTTCTGAATATAAAGATTGCTATCAGGAATAGTGTCTAGTTTTGTTTCTCCGTAACAAAACTTCAAGAAAATATGAGCGCGGATAAGACTCCCGTCAGTACAGATCCGGAGAATACGTACAGCTGCACTGCCTGTAAGAAACCAGATTCGGCCGACGACTTGGTTGCTTGTGATGAGTGCCATTGTTGGTGGCACTATTCCTGCGCCGGTGTCACCGGTTCTGTGTCTGAACGCCAATGGACATGTTCGAAGTGCCTGCCCGTTCCCGTTCCAGCAAAATCAGTGTCTGTCGAATCATCAGCATCAAGCCGTAAGCTACGCCTCGAACTAAGCTTACAACGCACATAGGAGTATTTGAGCCGAAAAGTTGGTCAAAAGTATTGTTAATTAGTTTTATTAGAGTAAACAAGCGGTAATGAGTGGAAAATAGTATCATTAGTTCTATTAAATATTTTTTTATAGAATTATGTTTGTATCTACCTAGTAGTGTAATATAACTTTTCTGATATTGCTTTTACTGTAGTTGAAGAATGTAAACTTTCTTAGAAATTGTGTGAATAAGAGAGAGAGATAGATAGATAGAGAGAGAGAGATAGATAGATAGATAGATAGAGAGAGAGAGAGAGAGAGAGAGAGAGAGAGAGAGAGAGAGAGAGAGAGAGAGAGAGAGAGAGAGAGAGAGAGAGAGAGGAAGGGGGGGGGGGGGGTGAGATCTTATTTGGCGAATTTTTCTTTGAATACCTAGAACTTCTTGTTCAATCACTTTATAGAGCATTCCTCTGGTGTCTCACAAGCACAATTTATCTTTCAAATGCTTGAAATTTCATGATAGTATAATTTATCACAAGAAAAATGCTGCAATATTGAATATTTCATCGGTTAGTAAAAAGTTTTTATTTCATAAAATTGCAAAAAGTTGCAAAAATTTCACTCCCAGCGCTCTTCCTGGGACTCTAAGCTATCAAATGGCATCAAAGATTGTGATGAGAAAAGGTGAGAACATAAACAAATATCACTTTAAAGTAGCAACATATTTGTGCTTATTTGCTATAATAAATACTGCTCGCTTGTCTTCATTATATTCATTGAAATCTAAAGTCCATATCAACAAATAATTGTAAAATCTTTGAGCTTCAAAAGCCTTTTTACAGCTGGTCGATAGGATATATATAGCCTTAGAAATATGAAAGGCAACATCCTTACCTACATGAGCGAAAATATGTAGCCCATTTTTACTCGAAGTTTGACAGCTCTATGCACGATGTAAACAAAACAAATGGTTTCAAAATTAACGTTACATTGTGTGATAGGTATCTGGGAAGACAACAAGGTTTAATTGGAGAAGCTTGAACGAGTTTCAACTTTCCTCATTTTGGCCAGCTTTTTGGTCCAAATACTCCTCTGTGCGATGGTTCTATAATTGATGAAGGGACGGTAGGGCAAAGAAATAATATTTTTTTTTTTGGTTAAGGAGGGGAAGGGGGGGGGGGGTGTTTTGCGGTCTCCTTTTGTCCAGCGCCTCTATGTTTCAAAGGTACAAGTACCAGCGAACCACATGCCCTGGCGGGTGTTGTGGGTTCGAATCCGGTTATAATCTCAGATTACAGCTTGGTTCGACTCATGCACCTTCCAGCATTGGACAAAAGGTAGGAGTCAAAATGACTACTTGTCAAGCATAGCTACCAATACCCCCCCCCCCCTCCCTTCCTTTCCGCTCTTCCCCTCCTTCACCAAAAAAAAAATCAGAGGGGTTGTGCACAAGACACGACCGCATAGGTGACGTAGGACCACGTAAGTCTCTTTGTAGCGATAGTAGGATGTATCCATGTATATAATAATACGATTCTTCATGTATACAAGCTACATCCGTAACGGTCATCAAAGTAGAAACATTGTATACATTCAATCCTCAACCGATTTTGGAGTTATATGCATGAATTGATTGAATCTATTTTATTAAAACGAAACCAAGTTAGTAACTAAACCAAACAGTAAATAAATTTGTATGATATGTTTCTACGTTGAATAGTGCTTTTCCTCTAGTAATCGGTAGACGGTACCCGCGAGTTTTCAAAGTTGAAAATTTTGCGCAACTTTTCTGCGGCTTACAAAAGAACACTCATAATAAAGTATTTACAACCTGCAGACGTTTTGGAAGTCGCAGATAGTGATGTCCGTTAATCGTTCAATTAATTCAACTAATGGAATAACACGAGGAATATTCGAATAATTTTTAATCGAAAACTGCCAGCATAAATAGTTGAATTAATCGATTAGTGCAGACAACGCTCACCGATTAATCGGTAATCGAATAATTGAAAATTTCAGACATCACTAGTCACAGAAAATGTCGCCTGTGACCAGAAAACTTATTACCGTCATTGGTTAGTCGTCCGCAATGGCGAAAAATTCAACTTTTCCCTCGTTGACTGTGTTAATTATGGTATTAACTGGACAAGAAAATATAATAAACTCTTCAATCGTTGCGTGGCCCTTAAAAGAACCGATTGTTTGATTATCATAACTCCTGCTTGCAACAAACTTGCACTAATGCATTTAACGTAATTCTCTGTTCGGTAAATTGGAGTACCGATAACCGCTAACCAGGTATGGCTTGTTGCAACGGACCAACCGGAAAGCCTCAGCAGCTATGCGATCAACGAAACCGTTCGTGTATGGTCCTGAATCACGATGAAATACCACTCCAAGTGGCCAACTGCAAGTGACGTGGGATGCTTCTGGTTGTTTTGTTGTCGCGAGCAGCATATATACCATATATATATATATATATATATATATATATATATATATATATATATATATATATATATATATATATATATATATATATATATATATATATAACATATATACCACCAGCAACAAGCGAACAAAACCACGAGGTGATCGGTCAAAATTATTTGATAAGAAGCGAACAATCAGATCAATCTAAATTAAATAGAATTTAAATCTGTGAGTGAAAATTCCTCAAATCTTCATGAACACATGTTTCGTTCTTAAAAGAACGGTTTTTCAACGTGATATGCTGGAACTTTAAGCCTTCTTTTCCGTCTTCTTGGGCAGCAACAAAACAGTTTGAATGTTCGAAAAGACACTTCTCATAGCAGCGGTGACACGGGACAGCAATTTGCTCAACTCTTCGTTGTTACGGATGGCCAGCTGCAAGTGACGATAATTCTTATCGTTTCGTTGTCGCGAACAGCATATGTCCTCCCAATTCCAGAACTCCTGTCGCCAGATAGTCCATCACGGTAGCGAAATGAGTGCTTCAGCTCCAACACACGGTCACACGGTCAGCCGCCAATGAACACGTGCGCGAGTCGTACGTGACTTCCGTTTGCCTGGCAAACGATGTTGGCACTAGCTCAGCTAGCGTTTCCAATTTCATTTATTTTGACGCTTGACCGAACACAATTACTTGGAGCTAGTATATTTGTTGGCTGCAACCAGCGCAACCAGCGCACAGTGGTCCCATTGGTATCAGAACACGCGTTTTTTTAATTGCGCCGAAATGGTTGATTATACTGGTTAAGTATGTTCAGAGAAAAATCTCAGCGTTAAAAGCTCTTTCATATGGCATGAACGATTATTTGATAAATCCCCCTAAAAGTTAGATAAAAAATTCATTTTTTGAACAGTAAGAGATACAGCAAAACAAAGTTTTACAAAATTTTTGAAAAGATTATTATAAAGAACTTTGCCAAAGAAAGTAACCTTCTAGCTATTATAGTTTTAGAGATAAAGAACAATTTTTGTGGAGACTTTACGAAAATCAATTTTTTGACCATGTTCTTTCTACAGTATTTATACGCATTAGACATGTTCGGAAAAGATTTTCTAACAGTCAAATTACATACTTTTGTAGAATATAGTAACTTGCTATCGTCAATATTTGCGGAGAAAATTAAAGTTTTCGTTTAAAAATTATGGGGCCATCCATAAAGTACGTCACGCTTATAGGGGGGAGGGGGAATTGACCTAAACGTGACGATTTGTGACGTAAGGGGGAGGGGGGTATAAAGTTATGTGACGTCACAAGAAAAAAAAATTCAAATGTAAAATTTATTGGGGGATTTATAAAAAGGCTACTTCATTTTGAAATAAAACTATTGAAGGCTTCTATAAAATTAACGTACTGATGGATTTTTTAACATATTTTGGTAAACAAGACTTATTTATTTTTGTACTATGAACTCTCTATTAAAACTTAACAGAATATGCTGTACACCACTGAAGAACTCTTTGTGTACCGTCCTGCCTAGAAGATTTTTGCAACCGTCGCATAAACTCCTGAGGGGCTACGGGGTGCTACCAGAGACCAACGGCAATGTTTCCTCTTGATATTCTTGCTGAACTCAATCGATGAACCTAAACTCATACCGAAGTTCCACGGCTGGTTTTAAGGTTCTTCTGTACAACCTATACTGCCCCTCTCTCAAAAGCTTCCGGAAGGATAGAGTTTGTGCCAATTGCGGATTAAATTTCGCATCTAAAGTAATGTTGAATGATTGAAAAAAACCCGATTTAATCCACCTAGTGGTGAAAGGAACCTTTGTTATACGGTCTTACTTGCTATTTGAGATAGAAATCGACACGTTTTCGGAACATAATTCATCTATTGGTCAACGTTGCGTAATGCGTTGGTTTACATAAAATTTTTAAAAATTGAATAAGTTTACAAATTTTGAACAAAATAGGAACACTTTTAAATTTTGATAGATCCTTTTTTCATGAAATTGCTGAGTAAGGATAAGTAAGTTGTTATTAATTTGAGTAAGTGCAAATAAAAGTAAGTTGTAAGAGGAAATCTTATTCTTTAACATATACATTGCCTAGTAAAGGTCTAGTTTATAGGTTTTCGAACTATGCATAATTTCCTGTAATACCATTTTATTTGGTTCACATCAATAGAGTTTTCTAGAATAATTTTCATCAATTTTTATTAACCTTCGGTTACTCACGCTGTTGTATTTTGTACAACACGTGTAGGTTTTTCAACGCCATATTATTATAAAGTTTCAAATCGTTGTTTAACTAACGTATATTCTTCAATAAACTTATTCTGAGCAAAATGTCATAATTATTCAATGCATTAATAATTTAAATTGTTGGGAAAATAGATCAGCATAAACCGCCATCACAGAAACGAAGCAATCAGCAAGCGAGGTGTACCGCAATTGACCCCAAGTGGAATTTTCTCTCGTTTCTCCATATGGAAAAATGGTGTCTGTATGCAGCAAAACTACTCAATGTAAAATGTTTAAAATGTATCCGTCTGCTGGTAGTCGAGTAATTCGTAGTCAAAATTAGGGTATTTTTTTATAATCAAAGTTCTACAGTTCCCAAACAAGCAAATATAGAGGTATACTATATTCAGCAAAGTTGTGTATTTTTATCATTTGTACAACTTTGTAATACATGAAAAAGTCATACTACAATTACAAAAAGAGCAAAAATATAAAACCTGATTTTACAAATTCATATACAATAAATAAGATTTTTCTATCTTAGCTGCAGAGATGGAAGGTTAATGTCTTTAGCAAAATTTCTTGTAATAATATGCTCTATAACTTTGCAGAACACATCAATGTGTTATATTGACACTGAAGAAAAATAATTTTTTTATTCACTTTTAGGGGGATTAATCAAAATTTAGATTCCACCAGACGATAGAGCTTTTAATTTCAAGAAACTATTCTAAAGGTTCGATAAACGTAAAACCAAGTTTTCCCAGTCAAAACGGCACGTTTTCTTTGGTTTGAGGCTATTGTGCGCGCGAGTAAGGCGCGAGTGTTCGAGGGTTAATATCTTTTGACCGCTACAACCAATTCTTATGAAATTTTGCATATATATTTGTAGTGTCAAAACCTCTCGTTTGATATTAAAATAATTGAAATTAGGTAAATTATCTTAGTTAAAATCATTATAAATTTTTGTTAATTTTGGTGTGGTGTATACGGTTGCTCATAACTTTCAAATTAAACGTCCAATCAAAAAATCATTCAATAGTGATCTATTAGGATATATTATCTTTCAAATGAGACTAATAGCGCATAAATCGGTTTGGCCATCTCTAAGAAACAGGCGATAATTATTACCTTGTCAAAACAGGTTTTTTAAGCATAACTACTTGTTTGTTTTCAATTAAAAATTCCTGAATAATTTAGCTTTAATAAGAGCTTTCATTTGATACTAAGATCGCTGAAATCGGTCATGTAGTTCTAGAGAAACCCGTGTCACGTATTTTTCACATTTTTGCTTATAACTTTTAAACGAAACGTCGTGTCACGAAGCAACTCGATAGTGATCTACTAGACTATAATACCTTTCAAACAAAAGTAATAGCGAACGATTCGGTTCAGCCATCTCTGAGAAACAGGCGATAGAAAAAATCATTACATACATACATACACACACACACACACACACACACACACACACACACACACACACACACACACACACACACACACACACACACACACACACACACACACACACACACACACACACACACACACACACACACACACACACACACACACACACACACACACACACACACACACACACACACACACACACACACACACACACACACACACACACACACACACACACACACACACACACACACACACACACACACACACACACACACACACACACACACACACACACACACACACACACACACACACACACACACACACACACACACACACACACACACACACACACACACACACACACACACACACACACACACACACACACACACACACACACACACACACACACACACACACACACACACACACACACACACACACACACACACACACACACACACACACACACACACACACACACACACACACACACACACACACACACACACACACACACACACACACACACACACACACACACACACACACACACACACACACACACACACACACACACACACACACACACACACACACACACACACACACACACACACACACACACACACACACACACACACACACACACACAGACATTGCTCAAATCGACGAACCCTATCGATTGGTATATGTGACTTGGCCCTCCGGGCCTCGGATCAATTTCATATTTTTCGACCAATTTTTAAACCTTTGTTATAGTATAACAAAGGTAAAAATACACAAAATGACAAAATCCGTCAGAAAAGTTCTTCCAAGGCGTATTGCAGCAAGACGTCAGCAGGAAGTCCTGATTCTTTCAACTATAGTTCTATAGCTCAGACGAATTTGAGTGGATGGATGTAAAGGACGTGGATAAGCGCGAAACATTAGTCGACGACACATCAGCGACTTTGAAAGCGTTTTCAATCGCAGCAATTGGAGATCATCTTCAAAATCCGAGAATCGATGACTTATAAGCTTTTATTGCTGAAATTCATTTTTGTTATTTGATGAATTGATTGAAGTGAATTAAATTGATAGCTTGAAATTAAAAGGCTGGAATGTATATTTAATTTTTTTGTTGTGCAGGGGGGGGGGGGCGTGACGTGACGTACTTTCTCAGGGGGGGTCATGAATGTGTGACCAAATGTGACAATGGGGGGAGGGGGGGTCGATTTTGGTCAAAATTTGCGTGACGTACTAAATGAATGTCGCCTATACAATTTTCAACAGCAGTAACTCCCAAACATGCAAATATATTCCAACCATTTATTACCCATGGGAAAGTACAAGAAAAATACTACAAAATGCTAAACAAGTTAGCTTGACCCTGGCTATCCCTCTACCAAAACACTCCCATTGAAAATTGTTACTCGGTTGAATTTGTGACCCTATTTTGCCACGGTCACAATAAAACTCTTTGGTCACTGGGCCAGCTTGATAATTACCATTATTTATATTGTTAAAATTTTTTTTTGTTAATATTGTAAGTAAATGTCTAAATCCTCATAACTCGAGAGCTAATCAAGCAAATGAAACCAAATTTGGCATGTGAAAGTTTTCGGGGGCAAGAGTATTTTCTATGGTAAATTAAGACCCCTCCCAACTTTAAGAGGGGGGACTCCTATACAAACGAAATATAAATTTCCTCATAACTCGAGAACTAATCAAGCAAATGGAACCAAATTTGGCACGTTGGTGTTTCTGGAGACAAAATTTTTTCTATGATGAATTGGGACCCCTACCCACTTTAGGAGGGGGGGGCTCCTATACAAATGAAATTCAAATTTCCTCATAACTCGAGAACTAATCAAGCAAATAGAACCAAATTTGGCATGTGGAGGATTCTGGAGGCAAAAATATTTTCTATGGTGAATTAGGACCCCTCCCAACTTTAAGAGGGGGTGCTTCTACACAAATAAAATACAAATTTCCTCATAATTCGAGAACTAATCAAGCAAATGGAACCATATTTGGCATGTGGGTGTTTTTGGATGCAACCATTTTTTCTATGATGAATTAGGACCCCTTACCTTTTTAAGAGGGGGGGCTCTCATACAAACGAAATACAAATTTCCTCATAACTCGAGAACTAATCAAGCAAATGGAACCAAATTTATCATGTGGGTGTTTTTGTAGGCAAGAATATTTTCTATGGTATATTTTCTATGGATTTCCCCACTATAAGAGGGGGTGGGCTCCTATACAAATGAAAAACAAATTTCCTCATAACTCGAGAACTAATCAACCAAATGGAATCAAATTTGACATGTAAGTGGTTTTGGACGCAAGATTTTTTTCTATGGTGAATTGAGACCCCTCTCTTCTTTAGAAAGCGAGTTATGGCCCATCTCCCCTTTAAGAGGGTGGGCTTCCATACAAATGAAATGCAAATTTCCTCTTATCTCGAGAACTAATCAATCAAATGGAACCAAATTTGGCATGTGGGAGTTTTAGATGGCAGAAATTTTTTCTATCGTGAATTACGACCCCTTCCCCTTTTAAGAGGGGAGCTCCCATACAAATGAAATTCAAATTTCCTTATAACTTGAGAACTAATCAAGCAAATGGAACCAAATTTGGCATGTGGGAGATTTTGGAGTCTTGAATTCATTTTACGATAGTTAGAGACCTCTCACCCCTGTGGTAGGGGGATATGGACTCTCATACAAATAAAACAGAAATTTTTGCGAAACTCAAAAACTAATCGAACTCGAGAAATTCGAGACTCTTCCATAAAACATTAGTCAATACAAGACCACAAAAACTATCTATAGTAACACTAGATCATTCAGGACGAGACGGTCGCGAGTGTTCCCGGTGACCCACCGTCGGAAGCGCCGCCCACTGGGGGGCTTGCAAAATTCGAGATTGTGACAAAGATCATCCGAGATTCATGATTTATGTACAACACAGGTTAATTTGTGGCAATACGAAGTTTGTCGGGTCAGCTAGTGTAAAATAAATGTCAGTTCTCTGTGCTTGCATATTTGAGAGATGTTTATTTTATGTTTAATAGCCCAAGTTGGTGTCCTCGAATATTATTTATAAAAATATCCTTTTTTTTTATTTATTTGTTACATGTTATATATTTGGTTAGTTTAGTTTTGTTTGGTATTAAATGTAAGAAATTAAATGTAAGGTTAGGGAAATAGATTAATTAAACATTTTGCATGCAACTTCACTTTAAAATTATTATTAAGGGCAAGTTTGATCGAGACACCAACATAAAAAAACGATAAAATTGCCATAGCATAAGTACACAACGAGCTGAAGGGAAAACAACGGGAGAACGGGATGCGAAGGAGATGGTCTAATATGGAAAGCGGACAGATGAGGAATAAAAGGGCTCGCTTAAGCGAGCGCGAAAAATATTTATGGAATTGAAGTTTCAACCCGGAGGTCCCAGATAACACAAAATCGTAATAGAAAGTTCACATTAAATCGTTTTCATGTCAATTTCATATTGGAGTTTTATAATGATTAGAGTATGTCAAATCGAAGTGAACAATAAGTTGTTTTGCAGTCGTGTGTGTCTTCATATACAATTCATGACTGTGAATTATAAAGCAGGATAGACAATTGCAATATTTGATTATATCTATATCATATATTCAGTAATATTTAGTTGCGTGTTATAAAAACTGCGCAAAATAGAATTACAAATAGTTGTCAAAATTTTCCCACGTATATCGCCTCCACTTTGGTACATATATGTTCTTATATGGCGTGAAATATAACTTTTTCGTTCAGATATGATTTCGTATACCTCAGTTGCAATCGAGATATACAAACTAAATGGTTTACTGGGGTGACTCGTGTGCGCGGCCTATCGAAAATTGTGACTTGTAACCGCTGCAGACTAGTGAAGTACGCCTTCTTTGCCCGTAAAGTGTAGGCATAGCCAAATCAAGTGGTTTCGTTTGTGCGCCGTACCTCCGGGTGAAGCGTTGGCCGCTTGTCTTAAGGCCAAGTGTGTAACAACTCGGCCGCCGTTGCCGTTAGTGTTGTAGTTGAAACTACAAATTTTGTAGACACCCTCCACTAAAGTGACTGACTACTAAGCCGCTCGTCATCAGGCTTAATGTGCACGGACTGACTACTAAGCCGTTCGTGATTAGGCTATCGTGCATAGTTCAAACATTGGCCGTTCGTCATTAGGCCCTGTTATTGCTAAATCCACTGTACGTTGTTGTACTAGTGTTGTACCCTACTAGTGTTACATCCTGTCCTCGAAGCGGGACGCCGCTGCGTCCTTTTCCGGACCGACGAAGTTTGTGCAGCCCCTGGATCATCCCTCGCATCGCCCGTCATCACCAAAGTCGACCAACGAAGAGCAGCAGCAACCATCGCGGCACGCGGTGTGCCAGAAGGGAGATTTCCTACGAATTGCGCAAGTACAGTGAAACAAAAAAAAACCTACTAACACTATTGCTAAAAAAAATATATGTATGGTCTGGTAATTTTTCAAACTGTAAGTTTATTTAGATTTGCACTTCCTTTTGCTTGCCTTGAAGTTCGCTTTCTTATGCTTTGTTCTGCTCAGTGACCATTGGTGTTGTTGGCGTGGGTTGAAAGTCCGCCATTTTAGAATTTTCAACAGGAGACCAACCGAGACGACCCAAGCCGGTAAGAACAAAGGCTATTGTGATATAGAATTTATTCATTGTACAAAAGAATTGTAACAAATTTAATTAGCGTAGTGTAAAAACCGTGTTATCCCGATTAAGTAAGTGTGCAAAATAAATAATGAAAATGTGTAATCCAAGCAGCATGGATTATTTGTAGAGAAAAAGATTTTCAAAATTCGTTTTCGGATGAAATTTGATTACTGCAGTTCGAGGTGTACGAATTTCGAAATGTATTTGAAGATTCTTCATCCTCACTATCGCTATTATTATGCATATCATATGTACTGACCAACAGTTGCAGTAGGTCTTCAGAGGACATGGCGTTTTTGTTATTTGGTAGTTCCCTCATGCTAGAAATTACCGGATCAGAAGATTCTAACAGACGGCAGAAGATCCGTATTTGTAACCATTCTGGAGATCTTCCTTGTGTGATGAGTTCGGAACTGTTGTATGTCCTTGTCCACCATTGTCCTTCACATTCACATTCAATGGATGTAGGATGAATTTTTGCGATTTGCTGGTCTATATTAATTTTTTCTTGCAGCGTTAGTGCAGTCATTTCCTTTGCAAACTGGAGATGCAACGGCCGGCAATACCTGATCGAAGACGATCTAATTAGGCTAATTCAAAGAAACATATCTGATCGAAGATGGATGTGGATTTAGGAATATATTCTTTCCATTTGTTACTGCTTCCATGGGAACAATTGATGTGACACAAAGGCTTGAGTTGGACTTCGTGCCATCATCATCAATGAATGTTTGCTAATACTCGCTAAGATCTGCGGTTCAATCTTCCATCGCAACCGTACTTTACGAAAAAAGTTACTGTCCTCAGTTCTTCATCAGAAAACGTGTTTAGTGCTGCAGCTTTCGAGCTGATAATACTTGACGAGGTCTGATATGCACAGTAACAGCGATAGTGAGGATGAAGTATCTTCAAATACACTTCGAAATTTGTACACATCGAACTGCAGTAATTAAATTTCATCCGAAAGCGAATTTTGAAAATCTTAATAATCCATGCTGCTTGGATTATACATTTTCATAATTTATTTTGCATACTTTACTTGATCGGGATAACACGGTTTTTACACTACGCCATATTAAATTCAACCGAGTAACAATTTTCAATGCGAGTGTTTTGATAGAGGGATAGCCAGGGTCAAGCTAATTTGTTTTGCATTTTGTAGTACTTTTCTTGTACTTTCACATGGGTAATAAATGGCTGAATATATTTGCATGTTTGGGAGTTATTGCTGTTGAAAATTGGTTAATTTTTAAACGAAAACTTTAATTTTCTCCACAAATATTGACGATAGCAAGTTACTATATTCTACAAAAGTATGTAATTTGACTGTTAGAAAATCTTTGCCGAACATGTCAAATGCGTATAAATACTGTAGAAAGAACTGTGGTCAAAAAATTGATTTTCGTAGAGTCTCCATAAAAATTGTTCTTTATCTCTAAAACTATAATAGTTAGAAGGTTACTTTCTTTGGCAAAGTTCTTTATAACAATCTTTTCAAAAATTTTGTAGAACTTTGTTTTGCTGTATCTCTTACGTTGCGAAAACGCAACGCTAGGAAGAAACGATATTCAAAATTTGCAACGGGAACGTTTGTTTTCGTTCGTTCGCTGCAGATGTTTCATTTGAAGTCGTTGCTTTTTAGTAAACAAATGAATGTAAATCTTATCTTTCGCTTGTTCAAAATATCCCGGAAACATTATAAAAATCCCAAGTTTGATTTAACGGTAAAAAAGTATGAAGTATTTATATGCATAATAATGAAGGTATGCAAAAACGGTATACAGTAGACTCTCAGAAAAGTTAACTCTCTGAAAAGTTAATTGTTCAGAAAAGTTAAGCGTATATCAGCTCTCATGCAACGCTCTAAAAAGTTAATTTTTGCCTTAACTTTTCCGAGAGTTTGAATTTATTGGTTGTCCAAGCGTTTCTTCACACTTGTGTTTACCATCTATCTGTATTTCTCATTTTTCGGCTTATTGTCACCTTTCCACAGTTTCATACAGAGTCGCATCATAACTGGGATTAAATTAAACTCTTGTATCGGAGAGTTGCAACAAATACTGGAAAAGCGCAAACTCAGATTGAATTTTAAATGCAAAAGAAGGAATAGCAAGGAACTAAAAATAAGCACGAACACGTAGTCGTAGACTACGAAAAAACAAAAGTAAACTAGTGTAACCGATTATTTTAAACTTAGTGAAAGGTATTATTTTATAAAAAACGAAACTAAGTATTATTTCATAAAGATATTGCTACACATTTCATTCCATTACAACTTCCAGATACACAAAAATGACTATCCTATATCCCGGAATGCATTTTTCGCTTTTGTATTTATCATTTTCAATGACTTTTAGGACTACTCAGAAAAGTTAATATTTCGGAAAAGTTAATCGACCCATTCCCCAATCGATTAACTTTTCCGAGAGTCTACTGTACCCCTAACGCCCAGCGTTGCGTTTTCGCAACGTAGCGTTGCGGAACACAGGGTCAAAATTAAAAATACATGTCAGCGGCTTTTTCTTAGTTGACCTAAAAGAGAATTTTCCTGAAAGTTTCAGCTTTCTATCCCTGCTGGGAAAAGTGTGGGGCTTAATGGGTTAACCAATATAATCAACCATTTCGGCGCAATTAAAAAAACGCGTGTTCTGATACCAATGGGACCACTTTGCAGCGTCCAGCAGCAACAAGCGAACAGCAGCGCGAGAGGTGATCGGTTAAAAAGAAGCAAACAATCAGACAAATCTAAGTTGAATAGAATTTAAATCTGTGAGTGAAAATTCCTCAAATCTTCATGAACACATGTTTCGTTCTTAAAAGAACGGTTTTTCAACGTGATATGCTGGAAATTTAAGCCTTCTTTTCCGTCTTCTTGGGCAGCAACAAAACAGTTTGAATGTTCGAAAAGACACTTCTCATAGCAGCGGTGACACGGGACAGAAATTTGCTCAACTCTTCGTTGTCGCGGATGACCAGCTGCAAGTGACGATAATTCTGATCGTTTCGTTGTCGCGAACAGCATATGTCCTCCCAATTCCAGAACTCCTGTCGCCAGATAGTCCATCACGGCAGCGAAATGAGTGCTTCAGCTCCAACACACGGTCACACGGTCAGCCGCCAATGAACACGTGCACGAGTCGTACGTGACTTCCGTTTGCCTGGCAAATGATGTTGACACTAGCTCAGCTAGCGCTTGAATAATGCTGTTCGCCGGCTTACCACGTATTATGTACCAGAGCAAGCGACAAAAAAGACCACATCCATTTTTCTTGGTTCTTCATTCTATCATCTACGTAAAATAATAAATAGAGCATTTCAATTTCAGTCTGAACAAAAGAGCAAAGTTACCAGTGAGCCGTTCGCCTTTTGCTGCCAAAGAAAAAATTACGCTACGTATTATTACTGTATGGATAAATTTGTGTTGCTACGATGTAAAAGATGTTATTAAAACTCTTTCCACAGACTAACAGACGTAACACTGAAGCCTCATTCCACCGCCAATAAAAACGATCATTTCAAATGTTCACTGAAGCCAAGACTCAAACAACAGTCGCTGCGCGACAACGCCGCTCGCTTGCACTGGCGCTGTTGTCAGGTAATATACAAGTAAATTTATAGCATTGCTAAATTTATAACAAGCTGCTTTGCGTAGCGCGAAGATTGCACTAGGTGATGCTAGTGTTTTTTCCAAGTTTTAGGGGCGTCATTGAAACGATGTTTTGTTAGAAAATTTGTTCGAAGTGTTACGTCTGTTAGTCTGTGCTCTTTCATTTGATTAAATCCAATTTCATTTATTTTGACGCTTGACCGAACACATTTACTTGGAGCTAGTATATTTGTAGGCTGCAACCAGCGCAACCAGCGTCCAGCAGCAACAAGCGAACAGCAGCGCGAGAGGTGATCGGTTAAAGTGATTGGAAAGAAGCGAACAATCAGATCAATCTAAGTTAAATAGAATTTAAATCTGTGAGTGAAAATTCCTCAAATCTTCATGAACACATGTTTCGTTCTTAAAAGAACGGGTTTTCACCGTGATATGCTGGAAATTTAAACCTTCTTTTCCGTCTTCTTGGCCAGCAACAAAACAGTTTGAATGTTCGAAAAGACACTTCTCATAGCAGCGGTGACACGGGACAGCAATTTATTCAACTCTTCGTTGTTGCGGATGGCCAGCTGCAAGTGACGATAATTCTGATCGTTTCGTTGTTGCGAGCATCATATGTCCTCCCAGTTCCAGAACTCATGTCGCCAGATATTCCATCACGGCAGCGAAATGAGTGCTCCAGCTCCAACACCTCGCTTGGTGAATTTGCATGTCTTCGTTGCCTTATCCGTGGGAAGCAGCAACAGCTGAAGCTAAACAATTTTCGATCGGATTCTATAGGGCGTAAATCAAATACAATCATAAGGAAGCTTAACCCATAGCTTATATCGTATATATTTCTGTCATCCGTGCTAGGGAAGCACTGACGAGGGAAGGCAAAAATATGAAAATAATTCAAATTTTCAAAATCAATTCAAAAACAACAATTTTTCAAATTCAATTTCAAAAACAAAATCAATAGTTTTCAATATTTTCAATCGATTTTCCGATCAATTGGTGTAAATATCTTGGAAATCTATTGAAAATTGACTGAATTATAAGCCGAAGCGTGAAAACGCGTTTCTACTTTGATGACGTCATTTCCAACAACCAATCACGAAGCGAGAATTCTGGTAAAACATAGGTTCATTATTTTCAATTTTTCAATAGTTCAACATCAAGAATCCTCACTTTTCTTTATTTGGGTCAATTCTTAGAAGATTTTCCAATCGATTGGTGTAAGAATATTGAAAATCGATTGGAAAACCGCTGAGGTATTAGCGCTCAAAACCTTTCATTTTTCGTGACGCTCGCATTTTTCGATTTTTTGGAATGACACCCTATCTCAAAACTTGCCGTAAGACGTAGTCCTACGTCAAAATCAAACATACTGTTTTAATTATTTCCTTCGCGTGATATTCCAAAAATTATTGCGGTAGTAGCTCGAGTATTCGTTTTGTGGATACACGTTCAAGTAACAACGTTAGCTGCATTACAAGAGCAATGGCTGTTTACGGGTTCGTTTAAGGCGATCAAAGCTGCATAAAGTAAGCACTTAAATGGTGTTTAAATAAGCGATGTTTAAGCTACTTTAAGTTTTTCAAACCAGTTCTCCCCCAAAAACTGATAAACAAGCTTAATAGGGGATTTTTCTGCTAAAAAATCTGCTTCTAAACAGCCATAAACATCAAACCGTGGTGTGGTTATACGGCTGCTTAAAGGTGTTAAAGCGTAGAGTGGAAGCTTTCATCAGGCTCACAGCTTTCAAACTACTTTAAGACTGCTTAAGGGTGTTAAAGTGGCTTTACAAACTTCTACCAAGTTTTCTTTCGGCTCACAGCACACATACTGTCAGATCATAGAATTTCGCAATTCGGCTGACAGCTAAAGTTTGTCAGTTATCGACATTATCGACTGCTTCACGGTATCGACGGGCTTCAGGTGTAAAGATATTCTTAGTGTCTGTTCTGCAGATGCAAATGGGGCGGATCATACGATGAGTGCTTATGGATCAAAAGATGGCGGGTTCAATTCCCGAGAAAAAAGACGTGCATTTTTAATTAGCTAGCTTTAATTATACGAATTAAAGTTATTCCAAAATAAAAATATCGCGTTCTCAAAACATGATGTTCACAGCAAAAATAAAAAAGGCCGCATTTCATTTTTTAAATTTAAAAATAGTTTTTTTTGGTTGCATAAAGGTTAATGAAGCGTTGATTAAGCGACTGGAAAAGCAGATTGCAAAACTATTTCTCGGTCTAAAAATAGAATTGACAGCATTGCGCAAATTGGCTATTTAAAAGCGCAAAAAAGTTTCTATTAAGCTTCATTGCAGCTTCGAAAGCAGCTATTAATTAGCCTGAAGCTTGATAAAATCACCAGATTTAGTTGTTTAGGAGCTGAGGTTTAAGGTTTAAGGTTTTTATTTCTAAACCTAAACCATAGATCAGCCACAGGTTGAATAAAATCAGCTACTAAAGCGTTTGATCAGCCTGAAATTGTTACTTGGACGGATTTATTTATTACTAGCTGACCTGACAAACTTCGTATTGCCACAAATTAACCTGTGTTGTACATAAATCATGAATCTCGGATGATCTTTGTCACAATCTCGAGTTTTGCAAGCCCCCCAGTGGGCGGCGCTTCCGACGGCGGGTCACCGGCAACACTCGCGACCGTCTCGTCCTGAATGATCTAGTGTTACTATAGATAGTTTTTGTGGTCTTGTATTGACTAATGTTTTATGGAAGAGTCTCGAATTTCTCGAGTTCGATTAGTTTTTGAGTTTCGCAAAAATTTCTGTTTTATTTGCATGAGAGTCCATATCCCCCTACCACAGGGGTGAGAGGTCTCTAACTATCGTAAAATAAATTCAAGACTCCAAAATCTCCCACATGCCAAATTTGGTTCCATTTGATTGATTAGTTCTCGAGATAAGAGGAAATTTGCATTTCATTTGTATGGAAGCCCACCCTCTTAAAGGGGAGATGGGCCATAACTCGCTTTCTAAAGAAGAGAGGGGTCTCAATTCACCATAGAAAAAAATCTTGCGTCCAAAACCACTTACATGTCAAATTTGGTTCCATTTGCTTAATTAGTTCTCGAGTTATGAGGAAATTTGTTTTTCATTTGTATAGGAGCCCCCCCCCCCCTCTCTTAAAGTGGGGAAATCCATAGAAAATATACCATAGAAAATATTCTTGCCTACAAACACTCTAGAACTAATCAAGCAAATGGAACCAAATTTATCATGTGGGTGATAAATTTGGTTCCATTTGCTTGATTAGTTCCAGAGTTATGAGGAAATTTGTATTTCGTTTGTATGAGAGCCCCCCCTCTTAAAAAGGTAAGGGGTCCTAATTCATCATAGCAAAAATGGTTGCCTCCAAAAACACCCACATGCCAAATATGGTTCCATTTGCTTGATTAGTTCTCGAATTATGAGGAAATTTGTATTTCATTTGTGTAGAAACACCCCCTCTTAAAGTTGGGAGGGGTCCAATTCACCATAGAAAATATTTTTGCCTCCAGAAACCTCCACATGCCAAATTTGGTTCTATTTGCTTGATTAGTTCTCGAGTTATGAGGAAATTTGAATTTCATTTGTATAGGAGCCCCCCCTCCTAAAGTGGATAGGGGTCCCAATTCATCATAGAAAAAATTTTTGTCTCCAAAAACACCCACGTGTCAAATTTGGTTCCATTTGCTTGATTAGTTCTCGAGTTATGAGGAAATTTGTATTTCGTTTGTATAGGAGCCCCCCCTCCTAAAGTGGGGAGGGGTTCTAATTCACCATAGAAAATATTTATGCCCTAGAAAACTTTCACATGCCAAATTTGGTTCCATTTGCTTGATTAATTCTCGAATTATGTGGAAATTTGCATTTCATTTGCATAGGAGCCCCCCTTCCTAAAGTGGGGAGGGGTCCCAATTCATCATAGAAAAAAATTTTGTCTCCAAAAACACCCACATGCCAAATTTTGTTCCATTTGCTTGATTAGTTCTCGAGTTATGAGGAAATTTGTATTTCGTTTGTATAGGAGCCCCCCCTCTTAAAGTGGGGAGGGGTCCTTATTCACCATAGAAAATATTCTTGCCCTCGAAAACTTTCACATGCCAAATTTTGTCCCATTTGCTTGATTAGTTCTTCAGTTATGAGGAAATTTGTATTTCAAGTGTATAGGATCCCCTCCTCCTAAAACGGGGAGGGGTCCCAATTCATCATAGAAAAAAATTTTGTCTCCAAAAACACCCACATGCCAAATTTGGTTCCATTTGCTTAATTACTTCTCGAGTTATGAGGAAAATTGTGTTTCTTTGGTACAGGAGCCCCCCTTCCTAAAGTGGGGAGGGGTCCCAATTCATCATAGAAAAAAATTTTGTCTCCAAAAACACCCACATGCCAAATTTTGTTCCATTTGCTTGATTAGTTCTCGAGTTATGAGGAAATTTGTATTTCGTTTGTATAGGAGCCCCCCCTCTTAAAGTGGGGAGGGGTCCTTATTCACCATAGAAAATATTCTTGCCCTAGAAAACTTTCACATGCCAAATTTGGTTCCATTTGCTTGATTAATTCTCGAATTATGTGGAAATTTGCATTTCATTTGCATAGGAGCCCCCCTTCCTAAAGTGGGGAGGGGTCCCAATTCATCATAGAAAAAAATTTTGTCTCCAAAAACACCCACATGCCAAATTTTGTTCCATTTGCTTGATTAGTTCTCGAGTTATGAGGAAATTTGTATTTCGTTTGTATAGGAGCCCCCCCTCTTAAAGTGGGGAGGGGTCCTTATTCAC
Organism: Sabethes cyaneus; assembly: GCF_943734655.1. Classification (NCBI taxonomy): domain Eukaryota; kingdom Metazoa; phylum Arthropoda; class Insecta; order Diptera; family Culicidae; genus Sabethes; species Sabethes cyaneus. Next base: position 78,539,000 of record NC_071353.1, read on the forward strand.
CATAGAAAATATTCTTGCCCTCGAAAACTTTCACATGCCAAATTTTGTCCCATTTGCTTGATTAGTTCTTCAGTTATGAGGAAATTTGTATTTCAAGTGTATAGGATCCCCTCCGGTCCCAATTCATCATAGAAAAAAATTTTGTCTCCAAAAACACCCACATGCCAAATTTGGTTCCATTTGCTTAATTACTTCTCGAGTTATGAGGAAAATTGTGTTTCTTTGGTACAGGAGCCCCCCTTCCTAAAGTGGGGAGGGGTCCCAATTCATCATAGAAAAAAATTTTGTCTCCAAAAACACCCACATGCCAAATTTTGTTCCATTTGCTTGATTAGTTCTCGAGTTATGAGGAAATTTGTATTTCGTTTGCATAGGAGCCCCCCCTCTTAAAGTGGGGAGGGGTCCTTATTCACCATAGAAAATATTCTTGCCCTCGAAAACTTTCACATGCCAAATTTTGTCCCATTTGCTTGATTAGTTCTTCAGTTATGAGGAAATTTGTATTTCATGTGTATAGGATCCCCTCCTAAAACGGGGAGGGGTCCCAATTCATCATAGAAAAAAATTTTGTCTCCAAAAACACCCACATGCCAAATTTTGTTCCATTTGCTTGATTAGTTCTCGAGTTATGAGGAAATTTGTATTTCGTTTGTATAGGAGCCCCCCCTCTTAAAGTGGGGAGGGGTCCTAATTTACTATAGAAAATATTCTTGCCCTCGAAAACCTTCACATGCCAAATTTGGTTCCATTTGCTTGATTTGTTCTCGAGTTATGAGGAAATTTGTATGGAAGCCCCCCCTTTTAAAGAGAGGAATTATAATTCCCCTTATAAAGAGGGGAGGGGTCTCAATTTACCATAGAATAAATTCTTGTCACCGAAAACACCCACATGCCAAATTTTATTCTATTTGCTTGATTAGTTGTCGAGTTATGCAGAAATTTGTGTTTCATTTGTATAGGAGCCCCCCCTCTTAGTGGGGGGAGGGGTTTCTAACCATCACTAAAACCTTTCCTGGCCCCAAAAAACCTCTACATGCATACTTTCATGCCGATTGGTTCAGTAGTTTTCGATTCTATAAGGAACATACGGACGGACGGACGGACGGACGGACGGACGGACGGACGGACGGACGGACGGACGGACGGACGGACGGACGGACGGACGGACGGACGGACGGACGGACGGACGGACGGACGGACGGACGGACGGACGGACGGACGGACGGACGGACGGACGGACGGACGGACGGACGGACGGACGGACGGACGGACGGACGGACGGACGGACGGACGGACGGACGGACGGACGGACGGACGGACGGACGGACGGACGGACGGACGGACGGACGGACGGACGGACGGACGGACGGACGGACGGACGGACGGACGGACGGACGGACGGACGGACGGACGGACGGACGGACGGACGGACGGACGGACGGACGGACGGACGGACGGACGGACGGACGGACGGACGGACGGACGGACGGACGGACGGACGGACGGACGGACGGACGGACGGACGGACGGACGGACGGACGGACGGACGGACGGACGGACGGACGGACGGACGGACGGACGGACGGACGGACGGACGGACGGACGGACGGACGGACGGACGGACGGACGGACGGACGGACGGACGGACGGACGGACGGACGGACGGACGGACGGACGGACGGACGGACGGACGGACGGACGGACGGACGGACGGACGGACGGACGGACGGACGGACGGACGGACGGACGGACGGACGGACGGACGGACGGACGGACGGACGGACGGACGGACGGACGGACGGACGGACGGACGGACGGACGGACGGACGGACGGACGGACGGACGGACGGACGGACGGACAGACAGACAGACAGACAGACAGACAGACAGACAGACAGACAGACAGACAGACAGACAGACAGACAGACAGACAGACAGACAGACAGACAGACAGACAGACAGACAGACAGACAGACAGACAGACAGACAGACAGACAGACAGACAGACAGACAGACAGACAGACAGACAGACAGACAGACAGACAGACAGACAGACAGACAGACAGACAGACAGACAGACAGACAGACAGACAGACAGACAGACAGACAGACAGACAGACAGACAGACAGACAGACAGACAGACAGACAGACAGACAGACAGACAGACAGACAGACAGACAGACAGACAGACAGACAGACAGACAGACAGACAGACAGACAGACAGACAGACAGACAGACAGACAGACAGACAGACAGACAGACAGACAGACAGACAGACAGACAGACAGACAGACAGACAGACAGACAGACAGACAGACAGACAGACAGACAGACAGACAGACAGACAGACAGACAGACAGACAGACAGACAGACAGACAGACAGACAGACAGACAGACAGACAGACAGACAGACAGACAGACAGACAGACAGACAGACAGACAGACAGACAGACAGACAGACAGACAGACAGACAGACAGACAGACAGACAGACAGACAGACAGACAGACAGACAGACAGACAGACAGACAGACAGACAGACAGACAGACAGACAGACAGACAGACAGACAGACAGACAGACAGACAGACAGACAGACAGACAGACAGACAGACAGACAGACAGACAGACAGACAGACAGACAGACAGACAGACAGACAGACAGACAGACAGACAGACAGACAGACAGACAGACAGACAGACAGACAGACAGACAGACAGACAGACAGACAGACAGACAGACAGACAGACAGACAGACAGACAGACAGACAGACAGACAGACAGACAGACAGACAGACAGACAGACAGACAGACAGACAGACAGACAGACAGACAGACAGACAGACAGACAGACAGACAGACAGACAGACAGACAGACAGACAGACAGACAGACAGACAGACAGACAGACAGACAGACAGACAGACAGACAGACAGACAGACAGACAGACAGACAGACAGACAGACAGACAGACAGACAGACAGACAGACAGACAGACAGACAGACAGACAGACAGACAGACAGACAGACAGACAGACAGACAGACAGACAGACAGACAGACAGACAGACAGACAGACAGACAGACAGACAGACAGACAGACAGACAGACAGACAGACAGACAGACAGACAGACAGACAGACAGACAGACAGACAGACAGACAGACAGACAGACAGACAGACAGACAGACAGACAGACAGACAGACAGACAGACAGACAGACAGACAGACAGACAGACAGACAGACAGACAGACAGACAGACAGACAGACAGACAGACAGACAGACAGACAGACAGACAGACAGACAGACAGACAGACAGACAGACAGACAGACAGACAGACAGACAGACAGACAGACAGACAGACAGACAGACAGACAGACAGACAGACAGACAGACAGACAGACAGACAGACAGACAGACAGACAGAAATCCTTCTTTATAGGTATAGATACTACGAAGAATATGGAACAAATGCGGTACAGCGGCGGCGCGGTGCTTGTTCTGGTTATTCCCGGTGACGGTAGTTGCCTTTTTGCAGCAATCGTGCAGCAATGGGAAGTGTTTAAGCGTTATCATACCCTCACTACCCCGGTGGTTACCTATAGCATGGAAGACTCATCCGATCCAACAGACGCAAGGAATGGTGATGCGTATTCGTCGCAATCCAACGATTATACTCATCATGTGGGTGATGGAGAAGGGCATTTTGAACCTGAAGTGGAGCGTTCTGGTGGACAGGGAGGCTCGGATCCAATGGATGCTGAGTCTCTTGATGTACCATTGCTATTAAAAGGGAGGACTGTCAACAACAAGATTAGAATTGCACGGCTAGAATACTACGGGCACATTTTAATAAATGGGAGAGATGGTATTCTGAGAATCGCCCTTCGCTATCGCCTGAATCAACCTAAAAAACTTGGACGACCTGTCTTTACCTGGCGAACCACGCTCCGTCAAGATATAGAACGATGGCGTTTGGCAGGAGCGGGCAATCGACAAAAACAAGATGCAGATGGAGGCCGTAAAGCACTTTGATAAGTTTGTTGAGTCCGATCACGACAGCAGCGAAAGCGGAGAGGAAGAGGAGTATTCTGACGTAGAACTGTTACCGTCCGACTTTGAGGGTTTTTCTGACAGCAGCTCGTCAGTATTAGAAGGGTTTTTGGGAGATGAGTAGCACCCCTCGGTTATTTGTGTTATATAGTTTCTATTTATATATAACGTACATTTTTTATTATAAAAAAAACACTTCATTATTATACGCATGTCAACCGAAATCTATACCTATAAAGAAGGATTTCTGTCTGTCTGTCTGTCTGTCTGTCTGTCTGTCTGTCTGTCTGTCTGTCTGTCTGTCTGTCTGTCTGTTTTGTGTTCCTTATAGAATCAAAAACTACTGAACCAATCGGCGTGAAAATTTGCATGTAGAGGTTTTTAGGGCCAGGAAAGGTTTTAGTGATGGTTAGAGACCCCTCCCCCCACTAAGAGGGGGGGCTCCCATACAAATGAAACACAAATTTCTGCATAATTCGAGAACTAATCAAGCAAATAGAACCAAATTTGGCATGTGGGTGTTTTCGGTGACAAGAATTTATTCTAGGGTAATTTGAGACCCCTCCCCTCTTTATAAGGGGAATTATAACTCCTCTCTCCTTTAAGAGGGGGGGTTTCCATACCAATTTCCTCATAACTCGAGAACTAATCAAGCAAATGGAACCAAATTTGGCATGTGAAGGTTTTCGAGGGCAAGAAAATTTTCTATGTTGAATTAGGACCCCTCCTCACTTTAAGAGGGGGGGCTCCTGTACAAATGAAATACCAATTTCCTCATAACTCGAGAACTAATCAAGCAAATGGAACCAAATTTGGCATGCGTGTGTTTTTGAAGACAAAATTTTTTTCTATGATGAATTGGGACCCCTCCCCACTTTAAGAGGGGGGGGGGGCTCCTATACAAACGAAATACAAATTTCCTTATAACTCGAGAGCTAATCCAGCAAATGGAACCAAATTTGGCATGTAGGTGTTTTTGGAGGCAAGAATGTTTTCTATGATGAATAAGAACCTCTCCCCACTTTAGGAGGGGGGGCTCCTATACAAATGAAATACAAATTTCCTCATAACTCGAGAACTAATCAAGCAAATAGAACCAAATTTGGCATGTGGGTGTTTTCGGTGACAAGAATTTATTCTATGGTAAATTGAGACCCCTCCCTCTTTATAAGAGGAATTGTAACTCCTCTCTCCTTTAAGAGGGGGGGCTGCCAAACAAATTTCCTCATAACTCGAGAACTAATCAAGCAAATGGAACCAACTTTGGCATGTGAAGGTTTTCGAGGGCAAGAAAATTTTCTACGGTGAATTAGGACCCCTCCCCACTCTAAGAGGGGGGGCTCCTGTACAAATGAAATACAAATTTCCTCCTAACTCGAGAACTAATCAAGCAAATAGAACAACATTTGGCATGTGGGTGTTTTTTTTGGTGACAAGAGTTTATTCTATGGTGAATTGAGACCCCTCCCCTCTTTTTAAGAGGAATTATAACTCCTCTCCCCTTTAAGAGGGGGGACTTCCATACAAATTTCCTCATAACTCGAGAACTAATCAAGCAAATGCAACCAAATTTGGCATGTGAAGGTTTTCGAGAGCAAGAAAATTTTCTATGGTGAATTAGGACCCCTCCCCACTTTAAGAGGAGGGGCTCCTGTACAAATGAAATACCAATTTCCTCATAACTCGAGAACTAATCAAGCGAATTGAACCAAATTTGGCATGTGTGTGTTTTTGGTGACAATTTTTTTTTCAATGATGAATTGGGACCCCTCCCCACTTTAGGAGGGGGGGTCCTGTACAAACGAGATACAAATTTCCTCATAACTCGAGAACTAATCCAGCAAATGGAACCAAATTTGGCATGTAGGTGTTTTTGGAGGCAAGAATTTTTTCTGTGATGAATTAGGACCTCTTCCCACATTAGGAGGGGGGGCTCCAATACAAATGAAATACAAATTTCCCCATAACTCGAGAACTAATCAAGCAAATGGAACCAACTTTGGCATATGAAGGTTTTCGAGGGCAAGAAAATTTTCTACGGTGAATTAGGACCCCTCCCCACTCTAAGAGGGAGGGCTCCTGTACAAATGAAATACAAATTTCCTCCTAACTCGAGAACTAATCAAGCAAATAGAACAACATTTGGCATGTGGGTGTTTTTGGAGGCAACCATTTTTCCCATGATGAATTAGGACTTCTTACCTTTTTAGGAGGGGGGGGGCTCCCATTCAAACGAAATACAAATTTGCTCATAACTTTAGAACTAATCAAGTAGATGGAACCAAATTTGGCATGTGAGAGTTTTAAATGGCAGAATTTTTTTTCTGTGGTGTATTACGACCCCTTTCCCTGGTGGGAGAGGGTGGGCTTCCATACAAATGAAATACAAATTTCCTTATAATTTGAGTACTAATCAAGCAAATGGAACCAAATTTAGCATGTAGGAGATTTTTGAGTCTTGAATTTATTTTATGATAGTTAGAGACCTCTCACCCCTGTGGTAGGGGGATATGGACTCTCATACAAATAAAACAGAAATTTTTGCGAAACTCAAAAACTAATCCAACTCGAGAAATTCGAGACTCTTCCATAAAACATTAATCAATAACAAGACCACAAAAACTATCTATAGTAACACTAGATCATTCAGGACGAGCCGGTCGCGAGTGTTGCCGGTGACCCGCCGTCGGAAGCGCCGCCCACTGGGGGACTTGCAAAACTCGAGAAGTGATAAAGATCATCCGAGATTCATGATTTATGTACAACACAGGTTAATTTGTGGCAATACGAAGTTTGTCGGGTCAGCTAGTATACTTATAAATGCATTTAAAGAAGCACACTTGTGTGTATATTTTTATCTCTATGCGGTACCACAATAGATCAAAATAATGGTCGCAGTGGTCAAATCTTCCGACAAAAAAAAATCTCTATGCGGCTCCTAATCGTGTGACAGACACAATTTTTATAGCATTTTCATAAAAAAGACTCGGTCACGCAAGTAGGGTCCATATATTACTTTTGAGCATTCACTCTGGCTGACGATAATTCTCGCCCAGCCTCAAGGAGACATCGAGGCTTCCCTATAATATGTTTAATTTGATCAAGTTCTTGCATACATCATACATCATAATATGCTCGATGCCATCCTCTTAATTAATTACGGGCTAAGCAGTGTACTAAGCTCCGCAGGTTTCGATAGTCAGCATGCAGAACAACTCATTTATTTATTTATTTATTTATTATTATTAATCAACGGGCTCGATTTGGCCCCAATGATTGTCAGGTTAACATAAAAATAGTCAAGTCGAATTAAGTAAGATTCTATCAAACGTATACAAACAGATTTTAAAATAACTGTATCTTCGAGGTTTACCTCTCCCGAAAAAAGCGAATGAAACTGCCCTGTAGTATCCGTCGTGGCAGATGAAAATCGAATAACGACGATACTTGATTAAAGGCCCGCTGTAGACCGCCGATAGCGCCGTTCATACTGTAGTTAGTGCGACGAGGTGGCAATCTCAACATTGCATTGTTCCGCAACGCTCGTGGTTGAACATTTATGTTAATTTGTTCCAGCAGCGCGGGGCAGTCAATTCTCCCTTGTAAGCTATCCGCGATAAACAGTGCTCTGGAGCTAGCCCGACGAACACGGAGAGGTTCTAGATCGATCAGTTGACAGCGGCTTTCATAGCTGGGAAGACGGAACGGGTTTCTCCATGGCAATTTTCGCAAGGCGAATCTAAGAAATCGACGCTGAACGGACTCGATTCTTTCAGCGCTGTTGTTGTAGTTAGGGTTCCAAACAGACGAACAGTATTCCAGAACTGACCGCACCAGCGAACAGTATAGCGATTTGAGGCAGTATATGTCAGAAAAAGTTTTCGCGATCCTAAAGATAAAGCCTAAGGACCTTGAGGCTTTAGCGACAACATACGAGATATGATGCTTGTACGTTAACTGCGAATCTAAGACAACGCCCAAGTCTTTAATATGCGAAACACGTTCAATTACTGTGCCCTCGAGCGTATAACGAAACAGGATCGGATCTTTCTTACGGGAAAATGTGATTGCTGAGCACTTCTCCGGGTTCACTATCATACAGTTCACGTCGCACCAAGTGGCAAAGGCCTCGAGTTGATTTTGAAGAAAGTGACAGTCGTCAGTCGAGCGGATCCGGATGTACATTTTAAGATCATCTGCATACGAGAGTCGTGGGCCCTTAATGACCAAATTAACGTCGTTGAAATAGAGCAGAAAAATCAGAGGACCTAGATGGCTTCCTTGAGGTATACCTGATGAAGCTGGATAGCTATCGGATCGACAATCTCCAACGGCAACCACCAGCTGTCGGTCAGTGAGATACGACTGAAACCATTGCAAAAGGTTACCGCTAACACCCAGTCTATGTAGTTTGGCAATTGTGATGGCGTGGTTTATCTTGTCAAAGGCTGCCGACAGGTCTGTGTACAAAACATCTGTTTGCGCTCGTTGTGCCATACCCTCCGTTATGTATGATGTAAGACACAGCAGATTAGTAGTGGTAGAACGCTGGAATGTGAAGCCATGTTGATCAGCACTTAGATATTGCTTACAGTGGGAAAGCAGAGGTTCCATGACCACCAGCTCGAATAGTTTCGAGACTGCGCTCAACGATGTGATGCCTCGATAGTTGTCTACATCTCGTTTACTTCCTTTTTTGTGTACAGGGAACATATGTGCAAATTTCCAACACGACGGGAAAATCCCACTGGAAATGGACATTCGAAATAAACGAAGCAACGGTGTCAGTAAGCAGTCTATGTGTCTCTTCAGGAATACGGAAGGTAGTCCATCGGGTCCAGGGTTAAAGGACAACTTGAGCATGTTCGCAGCCTTTGAAATCATCTCAACATTGATGTCGATGGCACCCAGCGTTTGACCATATATTGGAACGTTGTTGGCTGCTAGGGCAATACGGTCCGCGCTCAATACCATCTATTCAAGTCCGCTGCATCTATTCAAGAATGAAAAATGAAACTCATGAATCGCTGTAAAAGTAAAATTGTGAAAGGTGGGTAGGATTTGGTTTCTGTTTCCAGTAAAACCACTGGGACTACTTGTAAGAGACTCGAGGAGTACCAGCACTCCGCCAGGAAATTTACATACACACACATGCACATACATACACACATACACTCACACACATACACTCACACACATACACACGCATACACACACATACACACACATACATACATACACACATACACACATACATACACACATACATACATACACACATACATACACACACATACATACACACATACACACACATGCACACATACATACACACATACATACACACATACAAACACACATACATACACACACACACACACAACACACACACACAGGCACAGACACACACACACACACACACACACACACACACACACACACACATACATACACACATACACACATGCACACATACATACGCACACATACATACGCACATACATACACACATACAAACACACATACATACACACACACAACACACACACAGGCACAAAGACACACACACACAGGCACAAAGACACACACACACACACACACACACACACACACACACATACACACACACACACACACACTCACACACACACACACACACACACACACACACACACACACACACACACACACACACACACACACACACACACACACACACACACACACACACACACACACACACACACACACACACACACACACACACACACACACACACACACACACACACACACACACACACACACACACACACACACACACACACACACACACACACACACACACACACACACACACACACACAGTTTCGAGTGATTTTGGTTCGAGACGCCCATTTGTTTAACGTGGTCGAAACGAACCAAAATCGCTCGAAACGAGATGCGCAATGTCACCCCAGTTTTCGAAACTGAGTCGAATGGTATATGACATTCGGGCCGCAGGACCTTCTTCCCATTTCCGGTTTTTCGAGTGATTGCTATACCTTTATACTATATCCTTTGTGCTATATATTTATGTATATTTATATAGTAAAAAGGCAAAAATATGATATGTAATCTTTTGCGGAGTTTTCACCTATTTAGAGTCCCACGCGAAAATTATTAGCGTGGTTATTTTCTGCGTTTACCACACATGTTTGCAATTTAGCGATTTGAACCATCAGTTTTCCGTCATTGCCACCCCACCGCACCCCTCCTTGCTTGACAAGCATAGTTTCAGTGTATTTAGTAAGTACAGAATAATTATTATTAAAAAACGAACTTCCGTAGGAATCGTAAAATTGCTGCAAGGTACAATAATTGTTTGCTAACTTCGCTAGTTCACTATTTTTCAAAAAATATTCCTATTGGCAATCGCCCAGTTAACTTCGAGGTAAGATGCTGGTCTGACAAGCCAGTCGTCGTATGTTCGAATCTCGGCTAGGCGGTGTTTGCTAGATAGTCAGTAGGATCATTACACTGGCTCCGTAATTTTCCTGTACTTTATACAGTCGGCTGCGAAGTCTGTCGATAAAGAAGGGTAATTTCTAATGACGGTTTAAGCCCATGGCTTTACTTTGCTATTGGCCTTGCCAGCGTTGAAAGACATTTCGTAGGCTGCTCGCACTTACAGGAAATCTCATACCGAACAAAAGCAAAAATATTTCTCTTTCTTTTTTTCTCACGCAAATCCCTGAACAACGCTGGCAAGGCCAATTGGCAACGGTGAGACACAGAGACGTGGGTGACACTGAGACATAGCTTTCGCCATGCAATTTTTTTTCCTGTGTTCAATTGCATATCAATCCATAGGGATTGACTGTAAATGATTTCTTGAGTGTAAGTTAAAAGACAGATGTCCAGGATTTGTCCTTTATATGAATACTAGCTGACCCGACAAACTTCGTATTGCAACAAATTAACCTGTGTTGTACATAAATCATGAATCTCGGATGATCTTTGTCACAATCTCGAGTTTTACAAGCCTCCCAGTGGGCGGCGCTTCCGACGGCGGGTCACCACCAACACTCGCGACCGTCTCGTCCTGAATGATCTAGTGTTACTATAGATAGTTTTTGTGGTCTTGTATTGACTAATGTTTTATGGAAGAGTCTCGAATTTCTCGAGTTCGATTAGTTTTTGAGTTTCGCAAAAATTTCTGTTTTATTTGTATGAGAGTCCATATCCCCCTATCATAGGGGTGAGAGGTCTCTAACTATCGTAAAATAAATTCAAGACTCCAAAATCTCCCACATGCCAAATTTGGTTCCATTTGCTTGAGTAGTTCTCAAGTTATAAGGAAATTTGAATTTCATTTGCATGGGAGCTCCCCTCTTAAAAGGGGAAGGGGTCGTAATTCACCATAGAAAAAAATTCTGCCATCTAAAACTCCCACATGCCAAATTTGGTTCCATTTGATTGATTAGTTCTCGAGATAAGAGGAAATTTGCATTTCATTTGTATGGAAGCCCACCCTCTTAAAGGGGAGATGGGCTATAATTCGCTTTCTAAAGAGAGGGGTCTCACCATAGAAAAAAATCTTGCGTCCAAAACCACTTACATGTCAAATTTGGTTCCATTTGCTTGATTAGTTCTAGAGTTATGAGGAAATTTGTATTTCGTTTGTATGAGAGCCCCCCCTCTTAAAAAGGTAAGGGGTCCTAATTCATCATAGAAAAAATGGTTGCCTCCAAAAACACCCACATGCCAAATATGGTTCCATTTGCTTGATTAGTTCTCGAATTCTGAGGAAATTTGAATTGCATTTGTGTAGAAGCACCCCCTCTTAAAGTTGGGAGGGGTCCTAATTCACCATAGAAAATATTTTTGCCTCCAGAAACCTCCACATGCCAAATTTGGTTCTATTTGCTTGATTAGTTCTCGAGTTATGAGGAAATTTGAATTTCATTTATAAGAGAGCCCCCCCTCCTAAAGTGGGTAGGGGTCCCAATTCATCATAAAAAAAATTTTTGTCTCCAAAAACACCCACGTGTCAAATTTGGTTCCATTTGCTTGATTAGTTCTCGAGTTATGAGGAAATTCGTATTTCGTTTGTATAGGAGCCCCCCCTCTTAAAGTGAGGAGGGGTTCTAATTCACCATAGAAAATATTCATGCCCTAGAAAACTTTCACATGCCAAATTTGGTTCCATTTGCTTGATAAATTCTCGAGTTATGAGGAAATTTGCATTTCATTTGTATAGGAGCCCCCCTTCCTAAAGTGGGGAGGGGTCCCAATTCATCATAGAAAAAAATTTTGTCTCCAAAAACACCCACGTGCCAAATTTTGTTCCATTTGCTTGATTAGTTCTCGAGTTATGAGGAAATTTGTATTTCGTTTGTATAGGAGCCCCCCCTCTTAAAGTGGGGAGGGGTCCTTATTTACCATAGAAAATATTCTTGCCCTCGAAAACTTCCACATGCCAATTTTTGTTCCATTTGCTTGATTAGTTCTTCAGTTATGAGGAAATTTGTATGGAAGCCCCCCCTTTTAAAGAGGAGAGGAGTTATAATTCCCCTTATAAAGAGGGGAGGGGTCTCAATTTACTATAGAATAAATTCTTGTCACCGAAAACACCCACATGCCAAATTTTGTTCTATTTGCTTGATTAGTTGTCGAGTTATGCAGAAATTTGTGTCTCATTTGTATGGGAGCCCCCCCTCTTAGTGGGGGGAGGGGTTTCTAACCATCACTAAAACCTTTCCTGGCCCCAAAAAACCTCTACATGCATATTTTCATGCCGATTGGTTCAGTAGTTTTCGATTCTATAAGGAACATACGGACAGACAGACAGACAGACAGACAGACAGACAGACAGACAGACAGACAGACAGAAATCCTTCTTTATAGGTATAGATAAATGTATATGTGAAAATAATCGGAATTTTCAGTCATACCCAACAATAATGTATTGGGGGTATTGGTACGTTTAACAAGTAGTCGTTTTGACTTCTACACCTTTTGTTCAATGCTGGAAGGTGCAAGGGTCGAACCAAGCTATAATCTGAGATTATAATCGGGTTCGAATGCACCACACCCGCCAGGACATGTGGCTCGCTGGTACTTGTACCTTGGAACCATAGAGGCGACTCTATGGTTGGGGATACACAGGGTATAGACATTTGGAAAATTTAATCTCGACCTCATCACAGAGAACAGACATCCAAGTGAAAGGTCCCCACTTGGATAAAACTTATGTTAAATTAGTTGGGAAACTATAGTGATGATGTCGCTAAAGGCGCATAAAATTCTACAATAAACTCACAACAGCTAGCTTCTGGCGCTAGCATAACGGTTACAGTCCATATATACTAGCGCCAGAGGAGCCAAAGGTTGTCAGTGTGCAAATCAAAAGAATCATTTAGTTGGGAAACTATAGTGGTGGTGACGCTAGCATATTAGGTGATTTTAATTTGAAATTTTATCCAAGAATTCCCGAAAAATTTGTTCCTGAATGGATGTCTGTTCTCTGTGACCTCATCTAGCAAACATTATAAATTTGCGTAACAAACTGTTAAACCTTAAACACGGCTCCTTTAAGTTCGAGCTTAATCAAATAAACGAAATTATTAAAAAATTTAAAAAACCCACCTTTTTTAAACCTTCATCGTTCATCATTTGAATAGCCTTGTTGCGATATTTTGGCACAGTCATGAAATATTTAATAGCTTCTTCATATCTCTGAATACGTGTTATATATTGTACTGCCGACACAATAGATATGCACACGAATATTACAATACGAACGTCAATTGAAGTGTGCCTTCGATAGTAACGATAAAAATGAGAGTAATATTCGTTAGGATTATCCAACATATAATTATAGTCCAACCGCGATCCTTCTTCTCGCAAAATTTCATACGCACGAGCGATTCGTTTAAACATGTCCTCAGCTTCATGTTTTGCTGTACCACCTCTATGCACATCGGGATGATATTTTTTTGCCAGTTGGCGATAATTACGAGATATTTCTTGCCTTGTAGAATCTCTGTTTACGTTTAGTAATTCATAGCAATTTTCTTTTCCACAATACAATCCTTCAAGTGAAATCGCGCAAGAGAGAGATACTAAATTAAAAAAAATAACCAGAGTAAACTTCATCGTTACAAAAACACTGTATTAAATGTTAATCTTCGGTCTGCGGTCTGTTTGTAAACAAGGGCGCCAGTGTCTGCCAGATGACGTCACCTTGATTTGGTCTATACACGCTCATTTATTTTAACTCTAAATTGAGTAAAATTGTACTCAGTTTCGCAAAAAGTGGACAGCAAAGTTTCGTTAATTGGTGGTTCGTTAATTGGGCGGTTCGTTAATTCAAGAGCAACATTTCAATAGGGCCCAAGTGCAAAATATAAAAAAAACTGGTTTTTTGGTTATATTTAAAGCTTTTTTAAGTATCTATAATAATACCAAATATCATAGCGATTTGAAAACTTTATGAGTCTTAATAAGCAAATTTGAAAAAGCCTTATGTGAAAACTGGCAACAAAGTTTTCATTTTGTGCCTTAGGCCTTTTGTATGAAAAAGCCTATACGCAGTTTGTGTTTTGTTTTGCATTCGGCCCTATTTTTGTTGTGGGATTTCTACGCATAGTGGCGAATAATCACTGGCCAGCGGGGTGCTATCCCTATCTTAACAAACGGTGTTTGACAGTCGACTTAACGAAGGGCGCTATTCGCGCTATTGCAAGAAATAGCGCCCGCCTGACAGGTAGATTTGCTGCCAACCTTGTCGAGATGTGCTGAGATGTTGGCAACAAAAACATGGCACCCATCGCAAGCCCCTGTCACTGGCCATCTCCGGTTAAGTACGTTTAGTAAGTAATAAATACACAATTTTTGAATTTCCGTTGGTAATCAATTGTTAACAGTGCAAATTAAATATTTTAGAAACAGCCAGTTCTGCAGTTGCTGCTGCGAAGATGATCCCCGCCGTACAATTGCGCGAGAGACTCGACGGACGACCGAAAAAAACAATACGATGCTACCTGCATAAATAACACGGTCATTCACATACACGACATGTTTAGTACTTAAGCCTGCGCGGCAACAAAAATTTAAGTTACTTTTCGGTTTACACGAAAAAAACTATTTCGCTGTATTTATATATCACCTGTGGAGGAACCGGACAGAGTTCGTTAGTAGCGCGCCCGAGACATTTACTATCGCTGAACTGCCAAGGCGTGATGCACTTGCACGCTGTGGTGAGTTAGAAATGCTAAATGAATGAACTGCTGCTGCTTCACACTACCAATAGCGACTGCCGCACTGCCGCACCTCACGGGTAACACGTCCCGCTTCATAAACCTGTTGAACGGTGGCAGATTTGCCGATGAAATTAAACCCCAACTTTTCTAGTAGAAATAATAAAGCAGATCGGTGTCCCAGTTACGAATTTTTAACCTTTTCTAGCCATTGCGCTTCAAAACAACGTGATAAAAAAAGGCCAAACGCGAAACGCTGTTTAAAAACTGGCCCAACACCAAAATCATATCACCACTGACAGTAAATAAAAGCCTCATGTCAAAGGCCCCATCAACAATTGATAATCAAATCAGCCTTATGAAAAAGTCGTATTACCGAATGATCTCCGAAAACGGCCAAACGCATATTTTTGCAAATTACAAAGTAAATCAATGTTTTTTTCTGCTAGTTGTTGCATTACACATTAAACTATTATGTTTTTGCATCATAATGTGACATTCAATTCTAAGCAACACTGTTTATATCAAATAAGGAGTTAAAAAATGATGCTCAAGTTTCAACATCGATTTTCTCGAAACTGTCAGTTTTGACTTCGGCCTATTTGAAATGTTGCTCATGAATTGGGCGTTCGCTAATTGCACGCTCAACCTCGGCTACTCAAAATTGAGTAAAAAACTACTCAGTTTCGGAAAAACCGTGGGTACGCAAAAATGAGTAAAGGTGCTGTCACTCAAAAATGAGTAGGCATACATTTTCTCCAAAATGAGTAGTTTTTGCACAGTTTTATTTACTTGGATAAATGGGTGGAAACTACTCATTTTTGAGTAACCAGGCATTTTGTCAAAACAGAGTAGTTTCTACTCAGTTTAATTAACTAGAATAATGGGTGGAAACTACTCATTTTATTGAAGGAAATGGTTAGAAAATACTCATTTCGAATATGTTATTTCAATTAAAATATCTAATTTAGTATGATGTATTATTATGAATATTTATTTGTAATTAATTTGTAAATTAATGTAATGCATTACGAACATCGGAAAAAGTTTCACATTATTTGAACTTAAGTTTTGAGTTTGCCCTCATTCTACCGTTTTCAATCCGAATTTCGTTTTCTTTATCTCGTTTCAAAGATATGACCCAAAACTGGCACCTAAAGTAAGTTGAGGAATATTTTGTTGACTAATGGCCACTTCAGCGTCGGTTTCGGAACATCCGGTAACTGTTTCGGGTGACATTTTTGACGTAGGACTACGTCTTTGTTTACATATACTGGGTAGCAATTTGTGAAAACGAAAATAGAAGTGTAACGTTTTAATGAATCTTTCAAATGATATTGTCAATTGCAAGGAAAATTGTCCAATCAATCAGTGCGCTATCGCTCATAAAAGTGCTATTTTAGCTTAAATCGTTTCAGTCTCTTAGGCGCACTTATTGCTTGGAAGATAACGAAAAAGTGCGCCTAAGACACCGAAACGATTTAAGCTAAAATAGCACTTTTATGAGCGATATCGCACTTTGGATGGTACAATTTTCCTTGCAATTGACAATAATAACTACTAAACTACTGAATGAAACCGAACCGGGATTTCTGTCTATCTGTCTGTCTGTTCGTATGTTCCTTATATACTCGGAAACTACTAAGCCGTTCGGCGTGAAAATTTGCATTTAGGGGTTCTTGGGGCCAAGAACCCAAGCAGCACCATTTGTTGCATGAAGGGTTACGCAACTATAATTGAAACATTCAAATATGGTAAAAGTTCGCATCAGTTACCTTTATCGAACTGTTATGTGATTGAAAAAGCGCAAGAGGTGGAGCCTATATGCAACCAATTGTTACACAGATGTTTTATGGAACATCAATGCGCGTTATCTATCCATTCGCGACTACGATACTAAAAGAGATTTTAAGCCTGTTCGCACTCCCACGAAATCCTATGCCGCGTTGTCAAAACTTGCGTGAAAACAAAAACAAAAATACTTTCTTCTCTTTTTTCCTCGCACAAAAACCAAACAATTATGAGCAACTTCATCACGAATTATGTTTAGCGGGAACCGGGATTTCCTCTCTGGGCTCCAAGACGAAACTTATTTACATTAATAAATATTCTTAATGCGACTTTAGTTTTTTGGGCCTATTATGAGCTAATCTCCATGCCATTCAAAATTTATCGTGCAAAATATAATTTTGCTTTGTATTATTTGATGCGCCTCGTGAAAGTTATTAATTTATTTATTTTCAAGTTTAAAGAATTAACCCAGCCAGATTAAGAATTCGTTTACGATGGAAAAATGCGGTGTAAAATCGAACTAGATACTGTAATCAAATAATATTTTAGTAAATGCCATGGATTCCTGATGAATGTTCGTGTAATTATTGTTAAAATAAAAACATTCCTTCGTTGAAAAATATGTTTTCATAAAAATATGGCGGAATATGATGTTACATTGGTTGTATTTGTTTGGTTACATTTTATTTAACAATATGCCGTAATCAACATGATGCAACATCATGTGACATTATTGTTTAGCAATGGCATTATAATAACACGATGTTGCGATGAAGTTTCATGTTACTAGATATAGACTAATATATTTGTGACAGCCAGTATAAGTATTGGATAACCTGAATCCAACATATTAATAACATGAAGTTGCTTATTTGTTGCGTGTTTCAATACTGTAACCGGTGAAGTTTTTTGCAATTTAAACAAGACTTAATAGCCACATGGAAGATGTTGCAAGTGCTGCTTGGGAAAGGTTCTTATGATAATTAGAGAACCGTATCTCTCCTAATACGGGGTGCTCTCATACAAATGAAACACAAATTTTTGCATAACTAGAGAACTTATCAAGCAAATGGATCCAACTATGACATGTGCGGGGTTTTGGAGGCAAGAAATTTTTCTATGGTGAATTGAGACCCCTCATCTTTTTAAGAGGGGGCTCCCATACTAATAAAATACAAATTTCCTCTTAACACAGACATAACTCTTATAAGAAAAATCAACAAAAATTATCGTACCTAACATTTAGCCTGAACTCTAGCACCATCTATGATCGACATTCCCAAATATCAAATAGCAACATGGGTATCCATCGAAGTAGCAAGTATTTTTTATGGGGAATTCCACTTCTTTCGTCAAAAAGCACCAATTTGACCAAAACGGAGACATTCCCAATTAACCTAAATTTGAAATGACGGTTTAATCGGTACGAAGAATGGAAAACGAGTGTTATGTCTGTTTGTCTGTGCTCTTAACTTGAGGACTAATCAAGCAAATGGAAACAAATTTGTCCTGTGGGGGGTTTAGGAGGCAATACTTTTTGACGTAGGACTACGTCTTTGTTTACTATACTGGTAGCACTGGTAGTCAGATGCTATACATAGTTGAATAAGCTACTTGTAAACAAAAATGTTTCTCGTGACGTGATTTTGCGGCTGCCGTGCGGGAATGGGATAAGCAATTGCAACAAAATATGTTGGAATGATAGCGTAAACCGAAGATATCAGATGGCTCTGCAACATGTAGGCTGACTGCCTTTTCCCTGAGAGGGCCAGGCTAAAATACTCAGCAGGTTGCTATAGGCATTTCCTTGCAGCATGGAGGATTTCGTCACTTCACAACTTAACTTATCAATTTAATAATTTTTGCAACAAGTATGAGTATGAGTTGCTATTAAAAAATGTGATGTGATTTCATTATTTTTTCGTGCATGAAAATCTTACGTAAGAAATGATTAAACTCCCTCCCCCCATCATGCCTGGAAACAAGCAGTTGTTTTACGATTCATTAATAAATTAATAAATTAAATAACTTATGTAGCCTAAAATCATCCCAAACTCGGGAACCGTATATTATACGACTCCAAAATGTTCCTATTGTACATCAGTCTCATTTCATCATTTGTTCCGGGATCGACGCTGAAGTCGCCATTAGTCAACATCAACAAAATATTCCCCAACTTACTTTAGACGCCAGTTTTGGGTCATATATTTTAAACGAGGCAAAGAAAACAAAATTCGGATTGAAAATGGATGAATGAGAGCCAGCTCAAAACTTGAGTCGTTTTCACCCCAATGAATAATGCTCATGAACATGAGGACCACCTACCGGTAGTGTCGTATAAACATGGAGAAACGCTGGCAATGGCTATAGATTGGATAAATTCCAAGATTTTTGAGAAGTAGAAGCTACCAGAGGACTGGATGGAAGGAATGGTTTGTTCCATCTACAAAAAGGGCGATCGGTTCGACTGCTGCTGACCCTAGAAATGAGCGCAAATTCCGCCAATGATCAATTCCAAACAATTCCGGGGCAAAATTTGTGGTAATAACCAAGGTCAGGCTGCAATAGGCCAAGGATACAACATCTTATTCTGCTCCCTGAAAATAGAAAGACGTACCAACTACTAAAGATGTGTAAGAATAAAAAAACAAAAGTAGTAAAGTAGTTGCTTAATAAACCAATACATACATAAAGAAATGATGAGAGTGCATTCATTGCAAAGCTTGGTTAATAAATAATGCATATAAATTATTATTGATATTCGTGTGCAATAATTGATGTATTCGAAATTGATGCAAGATTACAGAGGTGGGCACTGCTAATCAGCTAACCGCGAACTAGCTAGCGCATAGTGCGTTCGTCAGGTTTCAAATGGGTTAGTAGTTTTGTTAGCTTGGTATAATAGGTTTTTATAATCTTATGAACGCATAAGGTAAATGGTAAAAGATGGTAAATGGTTGGATAAAGCGCAAAACAGATCCCATAGTTGTGCTTAGCCTCCTATCCCTACGTCCACGTGATACCAGCCGAAATACGAGCTACCTCAGCGGAGATCCGGTAACCAACCCCGGTAGAAACAGAGGTCGTATACCAACAGGGAAGGAGGCACAGTGTTGTCTCGACACTTTAAGATGGCAACCCCATCACGAGACTTGGTAGCGTAGGCCTTAGTACCGTCTAGTAGTGTCTAAATCTAAAAAACTAAGAGTCAAGAAAATTGTACTCAGAACATTCGGCATAGACAAAGGCGACGAAATAAGGACATGCAATGGAATCTTGGTACTGCAACTGCAACTGGAACTGCAGATCGCTTAATTTCGTTCGGTGGCGACAGAGTGCTACTCGATCAGTTAGAACCCCGATATTTTAGCATCGTGGCACTGCAGGACTGTCGCAAAGGCGAAAAGGTATGCAGGGTCCGTGGCGGCAACGTGCAATTTTACCAGAGCGTCGGAGCGACCAACGAGCTGGGAACGGGCTTCGTAGTGATGGGCAAAATGGAGGATCATAAACATGTATTGTCCACACGAAGGTAGACCCGACGACGAGAAGGAAGCGCTCTATGCGCACCTCTAGGCAACGTACGAGAGCTGCTCACCACGGGACATCAAGATCGTCATCGGGGATATGAACGCCCAGGTCGGCAAGGAAGCAATGTTTAGACACAGAGAATAGACATTCAAGCAAAAGATCCCCACTAGGATAAAACTTATGTCAAATTAGTTGAGAAACTATAGAGATTTTGTCGCTAAAGACGCATAAAATTCTACAATAAACTCACAACAACTAGCTTCTGGCGCTATTGTCACGCTTATATATACTAGCGCCTGAGGAGCCAAAGGTTATCAGTGTGCAAATCAAAAGAGTCATTTAGTTGGGAAACTATAGTCTCTGTGCTATAGTGGTGGTGACGCTAGCACACGCTATGTCCGAAGGTACTTATTATTTAATTTACATACACTTCAGATTTCTCTTCACAGGATTCACAATCCCCCTTGCAGTGACATGCAGTGAAAATTGAGTATTTTCGAAA
Source organism: Sabethes cyaneus (assembly GCF_943734655.1). Lineage (NCBI taxonomy): Eukaryota > Metazoa > Arthropoda > Insecta > Diptera > Culicidae > Sabethes > Sabethes cyaneus. Next base: position 78,560,123 of record NC_071353.1, read on the forward strand.
ATCTGAGAAAAATGGAGAAGCGTCACTGCAAGGGGGATTGATCAATCCGTACAAAACTTTGAGAAAATGAATGTGGGGTCGAAATGAGCAATTATCCCAAATTTGGTTGAAATCGGAGGTGGTGGAATACAACGGATATGATCACTAGAGAGGGGGTGACCCCTAAATGACCTTAAAAATTGAATTTTGCAAAAAACCTAAGATAAAATATTTTAAGACCTTCATTGAATTAATTGTTTTGACTAATACTAACATCCTGTGAAGAGAAATCTGTGGTGCATGCCGGTTAAATAATAAGTACCTTCGGACATAGCGTGTAGCATATTAGGTGTTTTAATTTGAAATTTTGTCCGAGAATTCCCGAAAAATTTGAAAGAGTCTAAAATTACTCGAGTTCGATTAGTTGTTGAGTTACGCAAAAATTTCTGTTTTATTTGTATGAGAGTCCTTATCTCCCTACCACAGGGGTAAGGGGTCTCAAACGATCATAAAAAAATCCTGCCTCCAAAACCCCCCAAATGCCAAATTTGGTTCCATTTGCTTGATTAGTTCTTGAGTTATGAGGAAATTTGTATTTCATTTATATAGGAGCCCCACCCCTCCTCAAGTTGGGAGGGGTCCCAATTCACCATAGGAAAAATTCTTGCCTCCAAAAACCTTCACATGCCAAATTTGGTTCCATTTGCTTGATTAGCTCTCGAGTTATGAGCAAATTTGTATTTCATTTGTATGGAAGCCCCCCCTCTTAAAGGGGAGAGAGGTCATAATTCCCCTTCTAAAGAGGGGAGGGGTCTCAATTCACCATAGAAAATATCCTTGTCTCCAAAAACACCCACATGTCAAATTTTGTTCCATTTGCTTGATTAGTTCTCGAGTTATGCAGAAATTTGTGTTTCATTTGTCTGGGAGCAGATACCCCTCTTAATGGGGGGAGGGATCTCTAACCATCATAAGAATCTTCCCCGGCCCCAAAAACCTCTATATGCAAATTTTCACGTCGATCGATTCAGTAGTTTTCGATTCTATAAGGAACATACGGCCAGACAGACAGAAATCCATTTTTATAGGTATAGATTTGTATGGGAGCCCCCCCCCCCTCTTAGTGGGGTAAGAGATCTCTAACCATCATAAGAACCTTCCCTGGCACCAAAAACCTTTACATGCAAATTTTCACTCCGATCGGTTCAGTAGTTTCCGAACCCATTTTTATAGGTATAGATTACCAACAAATGCATATTTAATTTTTATCGTAGAAGCCACTCAAAAATCAAAGCGCAGCCTTCACGGTTTAATTGGCTTTGTAAGCGAATATCGTTTGCCAGACACCCAAATAAGTAAAACTGTTTTTAGTAATCATTATAAAATAGATACGATAATAAGAAAACCGCTTAAATAAACAAGAGATAATTTGACAAAACAGATCTTAAAACATTTAAATCAATCAAAAACTGAATTGCTTTCCATCTGGTTCCTCTCTGACGTCACTGTTCTGGGGCAAATTAAGCAGTGTCGTTTGGCCGACTGGCATATAGGCAACACCTCGCGATATCCTCTGCAGCCTCAATTCTTCGCATTTCTACAAAACCGTCATCGCCAATTTAGCCAAAAAAATTCGCTGCTTCAGCATTCCCCTCCGCCGATACGACAGCGGCTTTCTTCTTCTGTTCGGCATTCTCGATTATGAAACGATCTTGTCAGCTTCCCGTTAGGCAACTTGTTACATTTATATCGCTTGGGTAAATTCATTGCCGAAAGTCAAATGAGTAACGGAAATGTGAATTGGCCAGGCTGAAGCCGACTTGCGTGTGTCGAGACGCACAATTAATTGGCTACGAGTAGCGCAGGATTAAGTACAATGGAGAGGAATTCTTGATGCGGCAAGAGCCACCGCGGCTCTCGGCTGGTAAAGAAAAAAGAAAGTTCTGGAAGCCTCCGATAAATTAAATATTTTCAAAATAATAACAAAAATAAGCATGAGATGGAAAAAATGATAAAATTGACCATTGGCGGTCGCGATGCGAGTAAATATAATTGATATAAATAGATAGTTGCATTATTTCCAAAAAAATCCTATACTTATTTAACTAAAGTTTATTTAGTGGAAGCTAATTGGAAGCGTTAACCCATTTAAAACCTAGTGAACACACTATTCGTTAGCTAATTCGCGGTTAGCTGATTAGCGGTGCACACCTCTGCAAAATTAAATTAGTAAAACATAAAAAGTCAAATTTAAAACTATACAATTTACGATTCTGCGTTTAGCACGCAGAACATCGTAGTTATGTGAAATAATTAAGTTCAAAACCATCTCACCGGCACTTACAATATGTTCTCTTGTCCGTTTCATCAGCAGCAGCACATCTATGAATTTGCTGCAGTCCAAAGCAGGTCAAGGTCATCTCCAACAGTAATTAAACAGTCAGCTCTAACCGCTCCAACTCGCGATTTGCACCGAACATCCACCAGCAGTATTTAAAAAGTTTGATGACTCGTGCATCTTGCGTTCACTTTTGTTCACAAAAATAAACCAGTAACTACTTTAAAAAACTTAAAAAAAAAACAAACGAGAGCGAACAAGCGTTAAATCAACAACAAATTTTCGCGAAAAAATTTGATTGCGGCAACACTCAATTTTGAGTAGTTTTTGCACAGTGACAATATGCAATTCTACTCATTTTTTGACAGCCCCATACAACGATTAAAAAATGAGTAGTTTCAACTCAGTCACTGAGTAGCCCTGGCTAAGCGTGTGGGCTATGTGACAACTTGAATGTCAAAATTGTACACGCTTAGCCAGGGCTACTCAGTGACTGAGTTGAAACTACTCATTTTTTAATCGTTGTATGGGGCTGTCAAAAAATGAGTAGAATTGCATATTGTCACTGTGCAAAAACTACTCAAAATTGAGTGTTGCCGCAATCAAATTTTTTCGCGAAAATTTGTTGTTGATTTAACGCTTGTTCGCTCTCGTTTGTTTTTTTTTTAAGTTTTTTAAAGTAGTTACTGGTTTATTTTTGTGAACAAAAGTGAACGCAAGATGCACGAGTCATCAAACTTTTTAAATACTGCTGGTGGATGTTCGGTGCAAATCGCGAGTTGGAGCGGTTAGAGCTGACTGTTTAATTACTGTTGGAGATGACCTTGACCTGCTTTGGACTGCAGCAAATTCATAGATGTGCTGCTGCTGATGAAACGGACAAGAGAACATATTGTAAGTGCCGGTGAGATGGTTTTGAACTTAATTATTTCACATAACTACGATGTTCTGCGTGCTAAACGCAGAATCGTAAATTGTATAGTTTTAAATTTGACTTTTTATGTTTTACTAATTTAATTTTGCAGAGGTGTGCACCGCTAATCAGCTAACCGCGAATTAGCTAACGAATAGTGTGTTCACTAGGTTTTAAATGGGTTAACGCTTCCAATTAGCTTCCACTAAATAAACTTTAGTTAAATAAGTATAGGATTTTTTTGGAAATAATGCAACTATCTATTTATATCAATTATATTTACTCGCATCGCGACCGCCAATGGTCAATTTTATCATTTTTTCCATCTCATGCTTATTTTTGTTATTATTTTGAAAATATTTAATTTATCGGAGGCTTCCAGAACTTTCTTTTTTCTTTACCAGCCGAGAGCCGCGGTGGCTCTTGCCGCATCAAGAATTCCTCTCCATTGTACTTAATCCTGCGCTACTCGTAGCCAATTAATTGTGCGTCTCGACACACGCAAGTCGGCTTCAGCCTGGCCAATTCACATTTCCGTTACTCATTTGACTTTCGGCAATGAATTTACCCAAGCGATATAAATGTAACAAGTTGCCTAACGGGAAGCTGACAAGATCGTTTCATAATCGAGAATGCCGAACAGAAGAAGAAAGCCGCTGTCGTATCGGCGGAGGGGAATGCTGAAGCAGCGAATTTTTTTGGCTAAATTGGCGATGACGGTTTTGTAGAAATGCGAAGAATTGAGGCTGCAGAGGATATCGCGAGGTGTTGCCTATATGCCAGTCGGCCAAACGACACTGCTTAATTTGCCCCAGAACAGTGACGTCAGAGAGGAACCAGATGGAAAGCAATTCAGTTTTTGATTGATTTAAATGTTTTAAGATCTGTTTTGTCAAATTATCTCTTGTTTATTTAAGCGGTTTTCTTATTATCGTATCTATTTTATAATGATTACTAAAAACAGTTTTACTTATTTGGGTGTCTGGCAAACGATATTCGCTTACAAAGCCAATTAAACCGTGAAGGCTGCGCTTTGATTTTTGAGTGGCTTCTACGATAAAAATTAAATATGCATTTGTTGGTAATCTATACCTATAAAAATGGGTTCGGAAACTACTGAACCGATCGGAGTGAAAATTTGCATGTAAAGGTTTTTGGTGCCAGGGAAGGTTCTTATGATGGTTAGAGATCTCTTACCCCACTAAGAGGGGGGGGGGGCTCCCATACAAATCTATACCTATAAAAATGGATTTCTGTCTGTCTGGCCGTATGTTCCTTATAGAATCGAAAACTACTGAATCGATCGACGTGAAAATTTGCATATAGAGGTTTTTGGGGCCGGGGAAGATTCTTATGATGGTTAGAGATCCCTCCCCCCATTAAGAGGGGTATCTGCTCCCAGACAAATGAAACACAAATTTCTGCATAACTCGAGAACTAATCAAGCAAATGGAACAAAATTTGACATGTGGGTGTTTTTGGAGACAAGGATATTTTCTATGGTGAATTGAGACCCCTCCCCTCTTTAGAAGGGGAATTATGACCTCTCTCCCCTTTAAGAGGGGGGGCTTCCATACAAATGAAATACAAATTTGCTCATAACTCGAGAGCTAATCAAGCAAATGGAACCAAATTTGGCATGTGAAGGTTTTTGGAGGCAAGAATTTTTCCTATGGTGAATTGGGACCCCTCCCAACTTGAGGAGGGGTGGGGCTCCTATATAAATGAAATACAAATTTCCTCATAACTCAAGAACTAATCAAGCAAATGGAACCAAATTTGGCATTTGGGGGGTTTTGGAGGCAGGATTTTTTTATGATCGTTTGAGACCCCTTACCCCTGTGGTAGGGAGATAAGGACTCTCATACAAATAAAACAGAAATTTTTGCGTAACTCAACAACTAATCGAACTCGAGTAATTTTAGACTCTTTCAAATTTTTCGGGAATTCTCGGACAAAATTTCAAATTAAAACACCTAATATGCTACACGCTATGTCCGAAGGTACTTATTATTTAACCGGCATGCACCACAGATTTCTCTTCACAGGATGTTAGTATTAGTCAAAACAATTAATTCAATGAAGGTCTTAAAATATTTTATCTTAGGTTTTTTGCAAAATTCAATTTTTAAGGTCATTTAGGGGTCACCCCCTCTCTAGTGATCATATCCGTTGTATTCCACCACCTCCGATTTCAACCAAATTTGGGATAATTGCTCATTTCGACCCCACATTCATTTTCTCAAAGTTTTGTACGGATTGATCAATCCCCCTTGCAGTGACGCTTCTCCATTTTTCTCAGATTTTCGAAAATACTCAATTTTCACTGCATGTCACTGCAAGGGGGATTGTGAATCCTGTGAAGAGAAATCTGAAGTGTATGTAAATTAAATAATAAGTACCTTCGGACATAGCGTGTGCTAGCGTCACCACCACTATAGCACAGAGACTATAGTTTCCCAACTAAATGACTCTTTTGATTTGCACACTGATAACCTTTGGCTCCTCAGGCGCTAGTATATATAAGCGTGACAATAGCGCCAGAAGCTAGTTGTTGTGAGTTTATTGTAGAATTTTATGCGTCTTTAGCGACAAAATCTCTATAGTTTCTCAACTAATTTGACATAAGTTTTATCCTAGTGGGGATCTTTTGCTTGAATGTCTATTCTCTGTGTCTAAACATTGCTTCCTTGCCGACCTGGGCGTTCATATCCCCGATGACGATCTTGATGTCCCGTGGTGAGCAGCTCTCGTACGTTGCCTAGAGGTGCGCATAGAGCGCTTCCTTCTCGTCGTCGGGTCTACCTTCGTGTGGACAATACATGTTTATGATCCTCCATTTTGCCCATCACTACGAAGCCCGTTCCCAGCTCGTTGGTCGCTCCGACGCTCTGGTAAAATTGCACGTTGCCGCCACGGACCCTGCATACCTTTTCGCCTTTGCGACAGTCCTGCAGTGCCACGATGCTAAAATATCGGGGTTCTAACTGATCGAGTAGCACTCTGTCGCCACCGAACGAAATTAAGCGATCTGCAGTTCCAGTTGCAGTTGCAGTACCAAGATTCCATTGCATGTCCTTATTTCGTCGCCTTTGTCTATGCCGAATGTTCTGAGTACAATTTTCTTGACTCTTAGTTTTTTAGATTTAGACACTACTAGACGGTACTAAGGCCTACGCTACCAAGTCTCGTGATGGGGTTGCCATCTTAAAGTGTCGAGACAACACTGTGCCTCCTTCCCTGTTGGTATACGACCTCTGTTTCTACCGGGGTTGGTTACCGGATCTCCGCTGAGGTAGCTCGTATTTCGGCTGGTATCACGTGGACGTAGGGATAGGAGGCTAAGCACAACTATGGGATCTGTTTTGCGCTTTATCCAACCATTTACCATCTTTTACCATTTACCTTATGCGTTCATAAGATTATAAAAACCTATTATACCAAGCTAACAAAACTACTAACCCATTTGAAACCTGACGAACGCACTATGCGCTAGCTAGTTCGCGGTTAGCTGATTAGCAGTGCCCACCTCTGTAATCTTGCATCAATTTCGAATACATCAATTATTGCACACGAATATCAATAATAATTTATATGCATTATTTATTAACCAAGCTTTGCAATGAATGCACTCTCATCATTTCTTTATGTATGTATTGGTTTATTAAGCAACTACTTTACTACTTTTGTTTTTTTATTCTTACACATCTTTAGTAGTTGGTACGTCTTTCTATTTTCAGGGAGCAGAATAAGATGTTGTATCCTTGGCCTATTGCAGCCTGACCTTGGTTATTACCACAAATTTTGCCCCGGAATTGTTTGGAATTGATCATTGGCGGAATTTGCGCTCATTTCTAGGGTCAGCAGCAGTCGAACCGATCGCCCTTTTTGTAGATGGAACAAACCATTCCTTCCATCCAGTCCTCTGGTAGCTTCTACTTCTCAAAAATCTTGGAATTTATCCAATCTATAGCCATTGCCAGCGTTTCTCCATGTTTATACGACACTACCGGTAGGTGGTCCTCATGTTCATGAGCATTATTCATTGGGGTGAAAACGACTCAAGTTTTGAGCTGGCTCTCATTCATCCATTTTCAATCCGAATTTTGTTTTCTTTGCCTCGTTTAAAATATATGACCCAAAACTGGCGTCTAAAGTAAGTTGGGGAATATTTTGTTGATGTTGACTAATGGCGACTTCAGCGTCGATCCCGGAACAAATGATGAAATGAGACTGATGTACAATAGGAACATTTTGGAGTCGTATAATATACGGTTCCCGAGTTTGGGATGATTTTAGGCTACATAAGTTATTTAATTTATTAATTTATTAATGAATCGTAAAACAACTGCTTGTTTCCAGGCATGATGGGGGGAGGGAGTTTAATCATTTCTTACGTAAGATTTTCATGCACGAAAAAATAATGAAATCACATCACATTTTTTAATAGCAACTCATACTCATACTTGTTGCAAAAATTATTAAATTGATAAGTTAAGTTGTGAAGTGACGAAATCCTCCATGCTGCAAGGAAATGCCTATAGCAACCTGCTGAG